>NC_050574.1:304506146-304583646 GCF_011100635.1 Trichosurus vulpecula | reverse complement strand
CCAACTCTTCATGACCCCATTTGGGATTTTCTTGGCAAAGATTCTGGAGTGATTTGTTGTTCCTTCTCCAGCTCATTTTACAGATGAGGAACTGAGGCAAACAGGGTCAAGTGACTTGCTCAGGGTCACACAGCTAGTAAATATCTGAGGCCAGAATTGAACACTGAAAGATGAATCTTCCTGACTCCAGGCCCTGGGCTCTATCCACTGGCCCACCCAGCTGCCTCTGATACTGGGAAGATGTTTAATAAATGTTTGTGGAAATGAATTCTATTTCCCTAATCTAGGGGAGGAACTGATCCCAGAGCCTCAGGAAAAGGTGTGCCTACAAAAGAGAGATGGAAAGAAGGGTGTTAAGCAGCAGATTAAAAGGGATATGGGGATAAGCAATCAAGTCTAAAATTCTATTGCTCTGTAGATAACAAATTGATAAACAGCTTTTGCACCCACATGAGCTATTCTTGGCAAGTTAGGCTGTCCAGGAGCAAAGATAGTTTTACAAGTAGGTAACCACCCACATGGAATGTTTTTGGAGAATGGCTGGAACAGTCCCCACATCCCCCAACCTGAAAATATCTCCCTCATTGCAGAGCACACACACAGTGCCTCCTGTTTCCCCCATTAGAGATTCACTCCTTTGAGTCTTTAAAGGCCTTTCCAACTTCCAGAATCCCCTATTAAAATGCAAATGCCTCTGGGAAGTTTAATGCCTTAAGCTGTTATCTGCTAACACATCATTAGGGATTAGTTGTCAGCTGGCAGAGAGCAAGATTGAAGCCTAGCTGGCAACCTGGATACGGCAGGGACACACTGAGACGAGGTGGGGCAGTGGGCAAGTGACAGGAAGGTTGCCAAAGATAAAGTTTACTGACTTCACAAATTTGCCAACGGTCAGTCCTGTGCACAAGGATTTGGTGGATTTACATTTTTAGGGTTTCTCAGGCATAAAAAGCACAACCCATCCAGATTTCAGGAGGGGATATTTTGTTGTTCTAAGGCTCGCAAAGTCCAAGATTTAAAATTACTCACCCTAATTATTTTCACTCTCGTTTATCATCATATAAGAGGAAAATAATCACTGGTCCCCAAGTCCAGGGCCCTGAAGGATTTAGAACATACTCATGAGAATCAGATGATGAGTTTAATCAAAATCAGGAAATGGACTCGAGCAAATTAACAACCCCTAACACTTTATACAGTGCTTTTTGCTTTTTCATAGCACATTATCATACATTGTTTTATTTGATCTTCAAAGTAGCTCCAAGAGAAAAGTGGAACAGACACCATTGTAACCATTTTACAGATGGAAAAACCGAGAGGCTAAGCCACTTGCTCAAAGCCAAATAGTGAGTTAATGACTGAAACAGGACTGCTAAATCCTAATCAGTGCTTCCTACTTCATTCAGCCACATCAGTCATAGGTTCACAACTTATTACTGCTAGAAGACACCTTAGGGATCTTCTAATACAACCTCCAAATTCTACAGATGGAGAAACTAAGGGCTAGAAAAGTCAAGTGACTTACCCAAAGCCACACAACTAGCCTCAAAACTAATGAGTAGGGGGACAGCTACATGGCACAGTGAGTAGAGCACCGGCCCTGGAGTCAGGAGAACCTGAGTTCAAATCCGGCCTCAGACACTTGACACACTTGCTAGCTGTGTGACCTTGGGCAAGTCACTTAACTTCAATTGCCCTGCCTTCCCCCCTCCAAGAAAAAGAAAAAAAACAACTAAGGAGCACATCTAATCTAAATCAGGCTATGGCTCTTAAAAACAAAACAAATTAAAAAAAACTTTCTACTTGTTCCTTGTATTTCCTAAGCAACTGGCTTTCACAGGTATCTAGAGAACCAGGTGCAAATCTCTGACTTTGTCCCACACAGATGTTTATGTACTTTCAGCTTAATGAGATAGGGAGTGGCCTAATGACTTCTGAAAACTCTTTTTAAGTCTGAATTAATGCTTTACAGGGAGCAAATTGCTACCATTGTACAATATATGCAGAGAAAAGGGTCTTTGCCAAGTCTATATTTCTCCCAGAGGACCTCCAGGCATTTGCCCAATGGCCTTCATTCATTCCTTCAACAAATATTTATTAAGCAGTATGGCAGATGCAAGAGGCACAGTGAGAGAGGAGGTGTGAGATGAGCTAAAAGAAGAGAGAGGAAGGAGATGGATCATCTATCAACCCCATCCTTCTCACTAGGAAAGATGGGTTCAGTTCTCCAGCACTCCTGCCCCTTCCAAGGCTATAACCACGTCTCTTAATTACAACCAATTCTAAAAGATGCCACTCTAGCAGGATGCCGCCTAGAGTGAGAAAGGACTAGAGGGATCATCTAATTGAACCCCCTCATTTTATAGATGGTAAAACTGTGGCCTAGAGATGTGGCAGAGCCAGCAAGTAGCAGATCCAGAATTCAAACCCAGAATCATAATTGGGAGAGACCCCAGATGCTGTCTAGCCCAACCTCCACCTGAATGAGAATTCTCCCACAAAATCTTAAATGACTGATCATCCAGATTTTTCTGACTTCATTGTTGTCGTGTTTGTCCTTCATCCTCAAAGAGGACCATGACATCAGGGAATGATGACATGACTTGCAGTTGATTTGGGTTTGAGTGAGGGAGGGCTGTGCAAAGTCACCAGCCTCACTTTCTCCTCCAGAGCCATCCAGTGGGCTGATATTCATCAGAACAACTGGAGATGGTCCAGGATGCACTGGGAGACCCTGGCCCTTTCAGGTTAAAGTCTTTCCAGGTTCTCACATTGAGTGAGGTAATGCCCATTCAGTGAATAGGCCTCTTTAGGAAGTTAGTCAAGGAATGGCCCCTTTAATCCAATATGTGTGTGTGTGTGTCTATATATGTATATATACACATGAATATATATATATATATATATATATATATGTGGGTGTATATATGTATATGTGTGTGTCTGTGTGTCTGTGTGTATCTCAAATTGGGAGGGGAAGACCCTCAGGATTGCTGGCTAAAAGAGAAACAAAGACCTCCAACAAGGGACACCTCGTACCTCATTCCACATTAGTTCTAATGATCAGTCACTTTTTTTTTCCTTATGTCCAACCTAAATCTACCCATCTGAAAATCCTATTTTAGTCCTCCGGGGTCATCTAGAAAGGGTATACTCCCTCTTCTCCACAGCAACCCTTCAAATATTTGATGACAGCTTTCATGTCTTACCACAAGTCTTTGGATTCCAAATCCAGCTGCCTTTCAATTATATACCACTTGCATTCATCCTTCCTAAGCTCACTCTCCTTCATAGAGCCCTGGCTGAGATTCTACTCTGGGCACCAAACATGAAAAAAACTTGTCCTGGGCCATAGGTCTTGGTCTATCAACTTCCTGGGATACCAGGAAGTTCTGCCTTGAAACCAATCCTCAAGAACCTTGCCTTTGACATTGGACTTTCACATGTCACTTCTTTCTAAACTTATGATAACCAAACCCCAAATCCAGCCTACTGATATCCTAGTCTGCGAGTGGACTAGGGCCCCTAGATTCAGAAATCAGCTCCATACGATCCCTAATTAAGGGACAGCCTGATTCTGACCGCTGCTGTACTCTGCCTCATACTGCCATATACTCCAGACCACAAGAGTGTGTTCCTAGATTTTGTTTCTAACAGGAAAGAGTATGTATAAATACAGAAAGCATACACACAGGTGAAGTAATAGAAGTGCATAGAAAACTATTAAGTCCAGGCTGGACACTTGTCCAGGCTTTCTAACTTAATTTTTACTTAAATTTTCTCAGGTCTAATTCAGATTTCCCTATTTATTTCTAAGCCAGAAGTATCTAGATACATTACAGACCCAGAAAGGAATGTGTTTTCTATCCCAGGACATTCACTAGTGAGTTGAGGGCTTTCAACCTGGACACATTAAAATGAGTTTATTCTCCCTTCTACAATCTCAAGCTCACTCTCAGCCCTTCAATAAGCCTCCTGATTGTATGACAATTTTGAGGCTGTTTCAAACGCATTCCTAACATAACTTTTGCAACTTCTGTAGTAAAAGACAAGAAATAGCAATAAAAGCTAACGTTTAATTGGCATTGTATAGTTTTCAAAGCATGTAGGACCAAATTTGAAGCTAAAATTAGCCTTAGAGATCACCTTGTCCCTCTTTCTCATTTCGTAGTTTATGAAGCTTGGCCCAAAGAGGTGACTTGCCTAAAAGTCACAAAAGTAGCAAGTGGCACAGTGAGGTTGTGAACCTGAGTCCTCTGACTCCTGATCCAGGACCTCTCCTGGGCACCACATTGCTTTTAAATGCATTATCTTGCTTGAGCTTCAAAAATAGGAACTACTGATGTTATTAGACCCACTTTCCAGAAAAGGAAACTGAAGATCAGAAAGGTTAGTGTGGTCAGAGGCAGGAGTTGGAAGTGCTTACTAGACCTTATCTAGGTGCTTGCCCAAGTGTTCCTGACTCACAGATAGCATTCTAAGTACTATGGGATACAAATAGGTACAGCATTCCATTGGCTCGATAGAATACTGACCCATACACAAAAGACTAATTGATTCATCAGATATTCTGCCCATTAACTCAGAGACCTTGGCCTTAGGGCAGCACCTTCCCCAGTACCTACCTTTCTTCTAATTAGTTTTAGTCAGCACTAAATTTTCTTTACACCTGCCTCCCCTCCACACCCCCCACCTGTCTTCCATAAATGAAGATTTTTTTTTTCTTCATATGTCCCAGGTTCATTTCCAGAGAATTCATTCATCAAAGGAGTATTCCATACATTTGTTGATTGATTGGTGCTCTGGAAAAACCAAATGGACACAATGAAAGAAAACATGACCCAGACTTGACTGAACAGATTGTATCCTATGAATGTAATGTAATATTATCATGCCACCCCAACTGAAGAATATGAGGAATTCAATTCAAGGAAGTAAAGGAAGACTTGTATGAATTGATGCAGAGTGAAGTAAGCAGAACCAGGAAAGTAATCTACATGACTAATATAAATGATAATTTAAATTAAATAATAATGCAATGTCAACATAAAAATACTAAATAAGCTGGACCCTGTGCAATTAAGACTAATCCTGGAAATTGTAAAGAGATTGAAGAAATGTACTTCCCTCCATTCCTTGGAAAAATAGAGCACTATGTGTCTGAGATTTCACCTTTAACTGTAAGATTAAGTTATCATGTAAATTGGTTTTGCTTAATTGTTTTTCTTTGTTACAACAGAAGGTGCACTGAGCCAAGAATGGGGATGGGCAGGGAGAAGAGAAAGAATATAATCAGAAACTACTGTGACTTAACAGTAAAAATAAAATTTTACTAAGATAGATATATGGATAGAAAGGGACAGATAGCTAGATGAGGAGAAAGACAGAGACAGAGAGAGAGACAGAGACAGACACAGAGACAGAGAGAAATTAAAAAGGAGGAAGTAGACCAGATAATCTCTAAGGTCTTTTCTAGATCCTGTAATTACTTCGAGGTCATAAAGCTAGTAAGGTGTGGGAAGAACATTTGAACCCAGTGTTCCTGACTGCCAGTTCAGTATTTTTTCCACCATACCATGCAGACATGAAGTCTCATAATAATAAAATAATAATAACAATAAATATAATAAATATCTAAGCCCTTTACAATTATCTCATTTTAACCTCACAACAATCCCAGAAGGTAGGTGCTATTTTTTATCCCCATTTTACAGATAAAAAATCTGAGACAAACAGAGGTAAGATGACCTGCCCAGGGTCACACAGCTAGAAAGTGTCTGAAGCCACATTTGAATTCAGGTCATACTGACTCCAAGTTAAGCCCTCTATCTATTTCACTGCCTAGCAGCCCAACAGAGAAATGATCAATAGACATGAGGACAACTACAACTTTACCAAGCCATAAGATAGACCTTGGCAGGTGCATAAATACCAAGCTTTCCCGCAGTGAGAGCCTGAACTCGACCAGCAACATGTAACCTAACACATCCTTGTCTCCCAGTACCCCCACCCAGTGCTATCGCCCAATTCTGGACATAGATGGAACACCGGACTTGGAGTCAGGAAGAACTAGGTTTGAATCCCACCTTGGTTCTTACTAGCCGTATGACTCTGAAAATGTCACAACCTCTGTGAGCTCCAATTTCCTTATTTTTAAAATAGGAATAATAATTAAGCACCTACCTCACAAGCTCAAATGAGATAATAAATGCAAAATGCTTAGTAAATCTTAAATTATATGAAATATGAATTATATTACATATATTATATAAATATTATTTTATACATTACATAAATTATACATTTTATAAATGTAAATTACATTATATAAATGTGAATTACATTCATATTTATATAAATGTGAAAAAGTGAGTGTGGGTCATTACTGTTGGAGTACACTTTCTGAAGGCCCTCTTTGGGTTTTTTCTGGATCTCCTGGTTCTCCTGACAACAAAAATAGATTATATTCCATTTTATCTTCTGCCACTGCCAGCTTCATGTTCATGTGTTGAGTTTTTGTGGGGTAGAGGAAGATAGACCAGATCTATGGTTCTAGTAATAATGAGGAACTCCCTACTGGGCTTCCTTATTGATATGAAGTAACTCTCATTAACTGGTCTGAGATTTTTAATATTAGAGAGTTGCTTGGGGCACTAAGAGGCTATGCGACTTTACCAGGAGTCTATAACCAGTTGGTTGGTTGGTTGGTGGCTGTTATCCTTTGTTCAAATAACATCACTATGTTAGAGTCAAGTTACAGTGTGTCTGACTGTGACTGATCAGACCAATGTGAGCTTGGAATGCTCTACAACAGTGTGTGCAAATATTCCATATGAACATTTGGGATGGAGATGTCTCTAAATTTATGTATCTCACATTTCTTTTGAGCTACTGCAATTCTGCTTTGGTCATGGAACATAGCACCTTCTTTGATGTGGGTACGCCATGCTGGGCAGTCCTTTGCCAGGATCTCACATGTCATGCAATTAATCCCAAAGTTCTTCAGAGAGATCTTGTATCATTTTCTCTGACCACTGTGTGAATGCCTTCCTTGCATGAGTTATCCATGAAACAGTCTTTTAGGAAAGCTTACATTTGGCATTTGAATAACATGGCCAATCCATAAGAGTTGCTCTTTCTATAGTAGAGTTTGAATGCTTGGTACTTTAGTTCCAGAAAGAACCTCATTGTCCGGTAAGTTATCCTGCCAGATGATCTTCAGAATCTTCCTAAGACAATTCAAATCAAAGAGATTCAGTTTCCTGGCATGGCACTGGCATGCTGTCCAGGTTTCATAGGCATACAACCATGAGGTCAGCACAAGGGCTCTGTAGACCTTCCGTTTGGTAGGCAGTCTAATAGCTCTTCCTCCTCACACTTTCCTTCAGAGCCTCCCAAACTGAGCTAGCTCTGGTAATATATGCATCAGCTTCATTATCAACCATCGTTATCAATTATTGATAGTATTTGTCAAATGCAGGATCTGAACCCAGCTCTTCCTGACTCCCAGTCTAGGTCTCTAATTACTATGTCACATTGCTTTTTAGGAATATTAACATTTTTATGATTCTCCGTGGCTTTTTAGGTGTACTTTACACAAAGCAATGTGAATGGGCCTAATTAGTCCATCAACCAAATGGTTTTTGCCCCTACAGTTGTCTCAGAGCTTTGGGAGAAGTGTAAATTTTGTGGCTAAGTATTTAAGACAGGCATCCACCTGCCTTGGAATTAGCCAGACTCTGGCTTTCTGAGATTTCACTGTCTCTCTCTCAGCATGTGATGGGCTTCATAAAAACCTGTGGAAGTTTGGCTGTTCTGATCCTAAGCAATTGCTTTAATAATACCAGAGAGCTAGGCACCTCAGGAAAGTATGAAAATGGCATTGAAACGAGCTCAGAATGATACCAGACACAATCCTTTTTTTCTCCAAAATTATAAAACTTGACTATCATTCAATATCATTTGTGTTTTCTTCATTAACTTTGAAGTTTACCTCATCTCATTTTCCTCTCTCCCCTCAAATACATCTATATTACACTGTCAGTGAAGTCGGGGATGAAAGGGGGATTCAGACTTCAAATATTGAATCTGAGCTTCACAAATATAGTAGTAATGGAAAATTCTGACAGAAAACCTTTTGTAATAATAGACTCAGACAAAAATAAGCCTCCCGAAATCAACTGGAACAACAAAGTCTCAATTGTTTATGGAGTCAGTTATGCTCTTCAGAACTGTTGATCCTCGTCCGCTTTCATGTGGGTTTTGGGTAGGAGAAGGAGGTGGTGTTAATTCGACATTAGAAAGCTGAAACTCAAACTGGCTCCTGGAGTCTATCAGCTGCACTTTCTCCTCTGCTGTTTGAATTAGAGAATACATTTTAAATGAATATTTAATGAAGTTTTAGCACTCTCAAGGACTACATATATTGTGACCACCCAAGTTCATTTACTCATTCAAAACTAGTTTGGAGTGTTTATGAGGGGGACTGCTCTAATGATTGCTAAATTGAAAAGATGGATTTGTAATTAGTATACCATTTTTTGTAAGTAAATTTGGGTTTCTACGGCACTAAAGGTAAGGGTACTCAAACTAGTTTATTCCCTTAAGTACTTTAAAGATCTCCCTTCCATCTTCTTTACACTATTAATTTCCTCTATCTACAAAGAATAGCTTTGCTCAACTTAATCCCATTGGAATGAGGACAAAGTAGTAAAGTCTAAATTAAGAAATTTTTCTTCAGTTTCAAGGCCCAATTCGAGTCCTACTTTCAATATAAAGCTATTCTTTGGTTTGTGCAGACAGCCTAATATGGTAGAAAGAGGATTTGACAGACATTCAAGACCCAGCTCCAGTGCTTACTAGCTATGTGTCCACAGTCAAGCCACTCATCCTCTCTCTAGTCCTGAATTTCCTCATCTCTACATTGCACAGTAGAGTAATAATTGCATTAGGTTCATAGATTAGAGCTGGAAAGAACATCTGATCCAACGCCTTCATTTACCAATGCAGAAACTAAGAATGAGAAAGGGTTAAGTGATTTGTCCAAGGTGGCACAGGGAGTAAGTGGCAGTGGAGGAATTTGAACCCAAGTCTTCTGATTCTAAATTCAGGATGCTCTCCACTGCATTACATTGCCTCCACCAACCTCACAGGGTTGTTATAAATGAAATGTTTTGTAAGCTCTAAAGCCATATTCTGGACTCATATCACACTTGTTGACTTTACTACAGAATATAACTTTTGACAATACCCAGTTTTAGATTGCTCTCTAGTTCTTTTGTGTGTACAAATCTTGTCAGTGATCTTTGTGAGATCAAAAGCCTTTCAGAAGCAGGGACAGTGCTCTTTGTGTCTTCTGTAGGGCCTAGTACAGTGACATATATACTCAGTAAAGGTTTGTACAATTTGGTTTTCACTTTACTGCAGTTATATTTCCATGTACCAATACATACACTCAGACAATCAACTGTGAGTGAAGCAAGAAGATACCTTTTTAATGAAATTTTAGAGGTATCTATAAGCCTACCCCCCCAAAAAAAACCTCCTCCATGTCTATCAATATCTAATGTCTTTAACAAAGGAAAGACAGTTCATCCTAAATTTTACATGAGGCAAATGCACCTGAAACCTCTTCACCCTGAAAGTCCCCTGTACCTCAGGACTTTACACACGGGAAGTACCCTCCACCTTTGCAGCTTCTCTGTCTGTTTGGCTGGTTCCTACCAGAATCTTGTTTTAAGGAGGCTGGCCATGCCAGCCAAGTCTTCATTCCTCTCCTGGCTGTGCTTCTGACTTTCCTGACTTTCTCCACCTTCATCCTGCCTTCCCCAGTTTTTTAGATTCCTTCTGTTATCTTCAGAATCAGCTCCCTGAGGGCAGGACCATCTTCCCGCTCGTGTTTGTATTCCTAGTTCTTAATGGTGTCTAACAAATAGCACTTAATAAATATTTGTTGGATTAATTAATTATCCATCATTTGCTTGAAGACATATAAGGAAGAGGAATCCACTAGTCCCTGAGCCAGATCCGTTCCACTTTGGGTAGTCAGACAATGAATAGCTAGTATTTACGTAGTGCCTACTATCTGCCAGACACTGTGCTAAGCTCTTTGCAAATATTATCTCATTTAATTCTCACAACAACCCTGGGAGACAAATGCTATTATTGGACCTACTATGTGCCAGACACTGTGCTAAGCACTAAATACAAAGAAAGATGAAAGATGGTCCCTCCTTTCAAGGAGGTCAGAGTCTAATGGGAGACCATATGCAAAAAACTATGCACGACCAAGATGTATACAAGATAAATTTGAAATAATCAATACAGGGAAAGCACAAGGATTAAAAGGGATCAGTAAAGACATCTCAGAGAAGGTGGTATTTTAGCTTGGCTTTAAAGGAAATGGGCAGTTGCAAGGGAGAGAGGGGAGGAATGTGAATATAAGAAGACTGGAAATGTAGAGAAAACAGATTATGAAGGGCTTTGAATGATAAACAGGATTTTATAACTGATCCTTGAGGTGACAGGGAAACACTGAAGTTTATTGAGTAAGGGGTGATGTGTTCAGCCTGTGCTTTGGCAGCTGAGTGGAGGGGCAGAGAGAAAACACCAGCAGACTCTTGCAATAGTTCTAGCGTGAGGTATTGAGAGCATGCACCAGGCTGTTGTCAGTATCCAAAGAGGGAAAGGGGTGCATATAAGAGATGTTACGAAGGTAGAATCTAGAATCCACAGGCCTTAGCAACATGGAAGGTGCCAAAGAGAGTGAGGAACTGAGGATGACATTTAGGTTGAGTGCAAAGGACTTCTACCAAGAGCTGAGATTCACTGAGAGGGAGAGGCTAGCTGACACCGTTTTTAATGCCTTCACAGCCAAAGGGCCCTCTTCACCATGTGGTGAGTCAGCCACAACCTGTTACAGAATGCCAATGAATGCTCCAAAGTTTTTCCAGGGTATTTCCATCACATGTTATCACAACTGTCCCAAAAGTCACTTCTTCCTCCTCTAGGTAAGGAGAAGCATCTTAGACCTTCTGCACATGTGTTAATTACTTATTTAATTCCCGTTTAGCATCCCCTCCTCTTGGTTAATCTTCTTTCCTTCAGTTTCTATGATACTACTTTCTCCTGGTTCTCCCGCTATCTGTTTGAACTCTCTTTCCTCAGTCTCCATATGCTGGATCAGCATCCATCTCCCCTCCGATCATAAGTATCTATGTCCGGGGTGGCCTTTTTTTTAATTAGTCAGTGCCTTACTTTGATTGCCATGACCCACCTCATAATTTGGGGTACTAGTCATATGCACAGTTTTACTCGTAGAAGTGACACTCAACGGATCGAGGCCAGTACTATTAAAATATCATTACTGATATTGCTATTACTGCTTATTATATATTGAAATTGCAAGTACAATCTCCATTTTGGAAGAGTCTTAAGAAACTTTAGTATTAAATATACTTTATGGTCATCCTTTTTGCTTGCATATCAACAGTTGATAGTTTTCTTTGAGGCATAGCATAGCCTCTGGTAGTCCCTTAAATTTACTTGTCAGAGGTGCAGCAGGCATTGTTTTCTATTCTTATGATTCCTGCAAAAGGTTTTGAGCTTCCACGCTATAATGGCTGTAACTTCTATCGTTGTTCTCAGGATATTTGCTAGCATTCTACCAGAGCAGATTACTCATCCTGAGATAATGGTTACCTCCCAATGTCACTGATCAGCTAGAATCCTCACTTTTTTATAGTAACAGGTCCATCAAAGATTCCTCCTAGACAACAGGTGCCTACATCTGAGGCTGATGGGGATCAGAGACCTAGCATAAATATGGAAAGGATAGCCCAAGAGCTAGATTTGTGTCCTCTGGTCAATTAACTCTCAAAAAATTTAAAATTTAAAAAAAAAACCCTGTCCATGAGTTCAGGCTTGTACTGCATGAACAATTGACATGCATAAATCATCAAGAATACTTGAAGAGCAAGCGAGCTCATTAGTAAGGACTGATGTCAGAAGCAGAGCTTTTTCACTGTATAAGCAGGTACAGTCTAGTCTTTAATTGCATTGCTACTCAAGATACATCCTGTGACCTTCACATGGAGCCTGGTGTAGATAAGGCTGGTGAAGAGCCAGAAGAAACCCACCATCCTTGGAGGAGCATGAGTTCCTTTCATCTGAAAGTAGCCAGGGGAACCTCTGGTCATAGCTTCTGCACTTCCTGCATCTACATTACTCTACATCTGAAATCTGGCTGGTTTTAAACAGATAGATAGAGATATAGACACACATATATGTATATACATGCATATATACCTATACCTATACATATATGCATCTATAGGCTGACATATGTATATGTGTATGTCTATGTATGTCTGTGTGTATATATGTATGTATGTGCACACACATATATGTATGTATATATAGATATAGATATAAATATAATATGTCTTTGCTCTAACTAATATCCTTCCATAAAACACACTGGGTCATGTGTATGAGTTGTTCATTGAGCATTGCTTTCACTTTTTAGAATTACAAGGGTGATATTTACCACATAATTACTCATTTGGAGACTATGTGATGCTAAATATTAGGGAATGGAGAGCAGGACCTGACTACCTGTCTGACTCTTAGAATCATCCTCACAAACCTAGTACCATCCTCAAAGGATCCATCCTGGATCCTCTTCTCTCCTGTCTCTGCCCTTTTTCCTTAGTGACTTCATTAGCCATTCTGGATCCAACTACTATCTCAAAATGATACCCAAATTTGTGCTATCATAATAATAACGACAATTACTATTATTATTATAACAAACATTCATATAATGCTTTAAGGTTAAGCACTTTTTTGCAACAACTAGCACGTTAAATTATCTTACATTCATCGTTCCAATGAACCAAATGCTCTTCACCTGGGCAGTTGTTGTGGATACTACCCTGCACAATATTTATATTTTCTCCCCTGAATTTTCTGGGTCAAGGCACTAGGTACCATTGGAATCAGATTACTTTCTAAGGCTTAGACTTCTTTCTCAGGGAAAACCCGTTTCAGAGTCCCTTGCCTTTCAAAAAGAAGAGAGAACCTTCTCTGGGGTTCCCCAAGATCAGTTGCATTACTAAAATGGACACTAGATGGTGCCTTTCTCTGTCACTCTGAATTCAAGTATTTGAACCCAAATCCCTTTTGATCAGTTACATGCAACAGATGCTATCATCTATCTACCACCTAAGAAAAGGCAACATGGCACCACAATTAAAATATTGAATTTGAAGTCAAAAAGATCTGGGATATATCTTGCCACTTATTAGATATGCGACCAGAAGCAAACCTCTTAACCTCTCTGAGTCTCAGATTTTAAAAAAAAAAAAGATAGATCAAAAGGCACATAAATGGAAAAAATGCAAATGCATGGTATGGTTCTGTGAGAACTATGTCAGAATAGCCACAGCTCAGAATGAACTGAGACTGGCAAGGGAAACTAAGGAGAACATAGAAGATTTTTTAAAGCCTGTATTTCCTGATCTGTATAATGAGATAATTGGATTGGATGATCTCTAAGATCTTTCCAATTCTAAATCTATTACCTATGGCTCAGTGGATAGAGCACTAGGCCTGGAATCAGGACCTGAATTTTAGATCCAGCCTCAGACAGTTACTAGCTGTGTGACCCTAGGCAAGTCATTTAATGTCTGTTTGCCTTAATCCACTGGAGAAGGAAATGGCAAGCCTCTCCAGGATCTTTACTGAGAAAACTCCATGGACAGTAAGGTCCATGGGGTCATAAAAAGTCAGACACAATTGAGCAAGAGCAGCAAATGATCCTATAACCTGTTCTTTTCAACGATGCTCTCATGTCTCTCAGAACTGACTAGCCCAGAACTCCCCAACTGCTGTTCTCATGAAAATTTTCACCTTCAGAGTTCTCCATTGCTACTACCACCAAGACCTGCACACTCAGCAGCTCCACCTCGATCTGCACACCAGGTGTTGATACACCTTGCAGCAGCCCTCCTACTCCTAGAAGCACTGCCCTCCATCTTAGGGTCTTCCCAGTGCTAGTAATGGCAGAGGGTGGGCCCAATGACATTCATCTTTGTAGCTAATTGATTAATTTCCCTGCTGAACTCATTATCCAATCAACCACTGATTGCCACCCAATGAGATGTCAGAATCTCAACCTCAACATTCCTGGTACTTAACGCATTACATCCCACTCCCCAAGCTCAACCCTCCTTCAAGCATCCATGTTTCTGTTAAGGGAACCACCATCCTTCTAGTCACAAGCTTCACAACTCCTGTATCATCCTTAGTTCTTCCCTCTCTCTCAACCCCAATCCAATCAGTTGCCATGATTTGTCAATTCTACCTCCACTCCATCTCTAACACTTGCCCCCTTCTCTCCAATCGCTCTAGTTCAGATCCTACCAACTCTTGCTAAAACTATTAAAATAGCCTCCTAATTGGTGCCCCTGCTTCTAGTCTCTTCCTCTGGTTGGAGGTCGGGCCATGTCATGCTCCTGCTAAAACTCCCTACTTCCTCAAAGATAAATTATAGCTTTCTCAGTCTGGCATTTAAGGCCTTCCACAGTCCACTTCCAATCTACTTTTCCAGCTTTCTTTTATATCAGTTCTCTTCATGCATCCTGTGTTTAAACTAAATTTGACTATTGGCTCATCTCCAAAAAGGGCATTTCATCTCCTGCCTTGGGCCACTGCCTAGAGCAGAGGTGGGGAACCTGCAGCCTCAAGGCCACGTGTGACCCTCTAGTCCTTAAGTGCAGCCCTTTGACTGAATCCAAATTTCACAGAACAAATTTGTTTGGATTTTGTCAAAGGGCCACACCTGAGGACCTAGAGGGCCACATGTGGCCTCAGGGCTGCATGTTCACCACTCCTAGTCTAGAGCCACCCCTCATGTCTTGAAAGGACTCCGGTGGTCCATCAGAATACTCATTTTTCTCTAAGACTTAGGTCCATGAAGCTTTCTTCTTCAGAATACTCATTTTTCTCTAAGACTTAAGTCCATGAAGCTTTCTTCATACTACCCTTGTTGGCATTCCCTCCTTCCTCCAGCTACCTTCTTTTGCCTCTCTGTGTACATATTCTAATCAGCCAGAAACTCTATGAGGTCACAGACAGCTTCCCTTTCGCCTTCAATCCCCAGCCAAGAAGGCCAAAGATATAAACTCTGAGAAGTTAGACATTTTGCCAGGGGCCAGAACATTTATATTTAACATCTGCTAACAAGACCAGCCCACACTAAGCAAGGAACTGATTCCCCTTCCCCACCCCCTGCCCCAATGAGGCAAGTTCTGACCCAAATTCTTTCCTCGTTATCCTCTTCTGGCCTCACTCTCTGTTCTTCATTTGTTTTCTGGAGTGGTGCTGGCTTTGCTGCTTCAAGGCCTTTTATGAATTACCACTGAGAGTGACACAGAGAATGACTTTCCAATATCCTCTATAATAGGCCATGCTGCTCACAAGGAAGCCCTGGCTGGGCAGTTGCATAGAAACCTCAGACTCCACTTAGTCAAATAAAGTTGTAGGCAGACTGACTTCCGAGACTGACACAAGCTGCTTTCAAAGGATTCCATGGTCTGATCCTATTGTGTGACTGGCCTAATAGCATATGGTGTGACCAATAATTGAACCAGTCAGCTTGAGCTGAGCACCATACAAAAAATGGGCACCTGTGTGGATTTGTTTACGAAACATCCCACCTGACTGTTTCATACACATACATCACAGAAAGTGTGGATGTTTTTACACTCTTATTCTATCTAAACACCTATGTCAACTTTAGAGGCCATCTCAGAAAAAGAAGGTGATTTCTCTTACTTTTGGTTTTCTCTTCAGCAGATTTTTTTCCTCTATCGAGTCACCCATGCCATTACTTCCATTCCCATAATCGTTCACAGAGGAATTGTGATGTTTAGAAAGAACGCTAGGACTTGGAATTTGAAAAACTGGATGTGACTCCCATCCCTGATACTTATCAGATGTGAGATCAAGAGTTGTTGTTCAGGGGTAGCTAGGTGGTGCAGTGAGTAGAGCCCTGGCCCTGGAGTCAGGAGGACCTGAGTTCAAATCTGACCTCAGATACTTGACACACTTACTAGCTGGGCAAGTCACTTAACCCCAATTGCCCTGCCTTCCCGCCTCCAAAAAAATAAAAAAAAAAATTTAAAAAAAGAGTTGTTGTTCATCCTTCATTTTCAGAGGACCAATGACATCACGGGGTGATGTCTTGACTTGTGTATGAATTGGATTTAAGTGAGACAGAGTTGCATGAAGCCATTGGCCTCACGCTTTTCCTGAGTCATCTGACTGGTGATGGCCCAGGATGCAGCTTTGATGTCTGACCAAACTCTAAGCACTCCACAGCGCCTGCTTCAGCCGCCTTCACAGCCATTGGAACAAATTGTTCCCACCTGCCCATTCCAACAGAGGGAAGTCATCACATAGTGGGGGCAGAAATCCCCCCTAACTCACCAACAAGTTTGAGGCCTATCAGTTACTCTTGATCTGGTTTAGCCAATCTGCCAACATGGTTTCACCAGGGTGTGGCCACTGCTCATGATATACAGCTTCTTGGAGCCACAGGTGAGAGTTGGGTGAAGGTGGATACCACCAAAAATAAATGAGCAACCCTGGAAAGGGTTCAAACAGGGCTTAGCAAGCCTTCATACTGGAGGTACTAATCCTCCCCATGCACACTATGGTTTCCTCACCTATAAAACAAGGATAATACCCCATGCACCTCACAAGGTTATTGAATAGTAAGTGGCTCGTAAACTTTCATGTGCTATCGAAATGTAAATTCTGAGCTCTACCCCTCTAATTCAGTGATTCTCAAACTTTTTGGTATCCAGACTCCTTTACATTTTTAAAAATTATTGAGGACCCCCCCCCAAGGAGCTTTTGTTTATGTGGGTTAGAGCTATTGATATTTGTTGTATTAGAAGTTAAAACATAATTTAATGTTTATTCATTTAAAACCAAAAAAGATAGTGAGAAGAGTGGAATTGTTTTATGTATTTCTCCAAATCTCCTTAATGTCTGGCTTAATAGAAGGCACCTAGATTCTTCAATCTGCTTCTACTTTCAGTCTGTTGGGAAATGTTGCTTCAGTTGAAGTATATGAGGAGAATCTGCCCTCACACAGATATGTAGTTGGGAAATGGAGGAGTGTTTTAATAGGCAAATATCTTAGTATTGTTATGAAAATAAATTTGTCCTTTTAGACCCTCCCAAAGGGTTCTAGGACCACACTTTGAGAACCACTGCTCTAATTACATAATTCTCCATTTCCTTTTGAAGAAGAGAAATTATTCTCATCTTGTCTGTTGTTGATAGGAACAGTTTTTATTTTTTCAGGAACTCTACAAAAGAACCTGGTATTTTTTTAAAAGAGGCTTCAAAATGTAAGGTATTATTCTATTATTATAGTTAGTACTAAAAACACCCAAAATCAATTAATGCCTCATATTTTTTTCATCCTTTTAAAGAGTTTTAGTTACAGAATTCCTGAAGGATAAAGATCGTGTCCATCAATAAAACAAATAAAATCATAATTATTTGTTTTCTCAAACAATAGCTAGAAAAATTGTCATACAACTAGAGAAAGGATCCATAATTTGCACATCTATAACACTTTAAGATCTGCAAAGCATTTTCCATATAACAACCACAAGAGGTAAGTGGTTCTACTGTTATTGTCCTCATCTTACAGATTAGGGAACTGATGCTGGGTTAAGGGTCCTGTGCACAGTCACACAGAGTCAAATCTGGGACTCGAACTCTGGTCTTCTGACTCCAAAACCATTTATCTTTTTAATACAGATTTCAAAAAAATAATCCATAAATTTATTAAAGGAGGATTTTTAAATATTCCACAAAATGATAAAAATTCAGCAATGACCCTTGGTCCTCCTCAGCTCATCCAGGCCCTCACAAGGGCCTGGTAGATTCCATCAGTGGAAGACGACAGGATTATCTCAAGTGCTTCGGGCTAGGTAGCCCAGGGGCAGCTAGGTGGAACAGTGGATAGAGTGCCAGGCCTAGGGTCAGGAAGACCTGAGTTCCAGTCTGGCTTCAGACACTTACTAGCTATGTAATCCTAGGCAAGTCACTTAAGGCTATTTGCCTCAGTCTCCTCATCTGTAAAATGGGTTGGAGAAGAAGGAAAACCACTCTAGTATCTTTGTCAAGAAAACCCCAAATGGGGTCACAAAGAGTTGAACACGACTGAAAAACGGCTAAACAGCAACAAGCTCAGGGCCCATACGCTTTAGGCCACATAGCTGCATCTTTGTTCCCGCCTGTGAACTGAGAAGTTCCATGGTCAGTTTAACATAAACTGCGGGTGTCGGATGGTAGAAAGTAAGGGCTGAGCCAGATCTTAGAGATCCACTAATAACTTCATTTTAAAGATGAGGAAACAGAGGCCCAGAATTTATTTTTTTTTTAAATAAGCATTTATTAAGTACCTCCTATGGGCCAGGTACTGTATTAAGCTTGAGTGATCCTCACAACAACCCTGGGAGGAAGGTACTATAGGAAACTGAGACAGTCAGAGGTTAAGTGACTTGCCCATGGTCACACAACTGGAAAAGTAACAGAGACTGTATTTGAACTCAGATCTTTCTGAATTATAGGCCTGGCACACTACCCAAAGCACCACCTACCCAACAAGGGAACTGAGGAACAAAGAGGGTAGCTGATTCGCCCAATGTCCCACAAGTCATCAAAGCCTGGGTTAGAAACTTGGTTTTCTGGCTCCAGATGCAGGACTCTCTTCATTGGGCTGCACTGATTCCCCATCACAATAAGAGGCCTCTTTCATTGGAAGGAAAAAAATAGAAAGAAAGCTACGCTCTTCATCTACTCCACACACTCAGTCTCCCTATTGTTGTCCATCTGTAGATAGGATGGGCCCTCATATGTTCTCTCCCATGTCTGTAGTAATGTAGTTTTTGTTATACTCAAGAAGACAGGCCTGAGATAATGTTATTATTTGAATGACTAAGCAAGAAAGTGGCGGGGGGGGTGTGATCTGAGTGACTCAGTTTCCCCATCTATAACCACAAACACCTTAAGTCCTTGGGTAATGGCAGCAAAGGCAAGCAGCCTAATTGTCACATTTGGATTTTTCTTTCTTCCATTATCTTAATGATAATAGCTCACATTTGTATTGTGCTTTAAATCCTGTAAAGCGCTTAATAAACATCTTATTTGAGCCTCAAAACAACCATATGAGGCAGGTGCCGTTGTTATCCCCCACTTTATAGATGAGGAAACTAAGGCTCAGAGAGAATATGTAATTTGACCAAAGTCACCCAGCTAGAAAGTGTCTGAGGTAGGACTGAGACTGTGATCTTCTTGACTCCAGGTCCAGAATTCTACCCTCTATACCATACTGCCTCTCTGTAACACAAGACTATAAACAAATGCCACACTAAATTCCACCATGGTCCATCTGATCCACTGTCTCGGATGGGAGCACCAGGGGATATGTTATGGAATGGTATAATTTTTTTCCTGATACTGAACTTAAAAATGAAGGAAATGGGTATAATGGAAATGGGTACTGGATTTGGAGTCAGAGGCCCAAATCCCAAGTCTGCCATCTGTTACTCTGGGCAAGTCCACCTCAGTTTTATCAACTACAAAAATAAAGAGGCTGGGCTAGAATGGTCTCCAAGGTCCCTTCGAGCTCTATATCTTATGATGTAGCCCAAACAGTGTAATATCAGGGCAGGGCAATATTTATTAGGCAGGTAACCAGACTAGAGAAGCCATAGTAAGGTTAGAGGAAGGCAAAGAGGAAGGAGAGGCCAAGGCCACATCCAAGGTCAGCATGGGTTACCCTCCTGGGGGATTCACTAAGATAGCCATGAAAGACAGATAAAGAACAGGAAGCTTTGGTCCTAAAGCTTCCCAAAGACAGCAGAATACAGAAGTCACACAGAGTCAGGAGAGAAGTCACCAAGAACGGGGACATCAGGAAAAAATCAAAATGGCGAGCACAAGTAAGACTTGATGGCTAAAGTTGTTAGTTGTTCATAGTTCAGCTGCCTCCAGGCTCTTCTGATCCTGGTAGAATCTAATCCTTGAGCCACCCTAGAGACTTAAAAGGAAAGGTGATTAGAAACAGCTGGTGGGAGGGAGAGTCCAGGGAGGGGAACAGATGCCAGTCTTACCAGAGACCATTTGTAACACTGGATTCCCCTTAATCGTACATTAGGCTCTATCCTCTGCAGATATATTTAGAAGTCTTTTGCAGCAGTTTGAATCTTTAATTACCAAATATTGTCATTTGAATCTCCACAGACTATCTTGTATATGTTATCTTCATTCACACAGCCACCCCTATAGCTCAAGTCCTCTTCACTTCCTGCCTGGGATGTTGCAACAGCCTCCTAATGGTCTGCCTACCTCAAGTCTCCAGCCACTTCAAATCCATCCTACACACAGATGCTAAAGTGATTTTCCTAAAGGGTAGGTCTTACTAAGGCCGCCCCTCCTCTCCTACTCAGTAAGTTCCAGTGTTTCCCTATTACCTCTAGGATCAATTGTGAACCCATTTTAAACACGTTAGAGGCAGCTAGGTGGCACAGTGGATAGAGCACTGGACCTGGGGTCAGGAAGATCTGAGTTCAAAAGTGGTCTCAGACACTGTGTCTGTGTGACCCTGGGCAAGTCATTTAATCCTGTTTGCCTCAGTTTCCTCATCTGTAAAATGATCTGGAGAAGGAAATGGCAAACCACTGCAGTATCTTTGCCAAGAAAACCCCAAATGGGGTCATGAAGAGTCGAACAGGACTGAAACAACTGAACAACAACAAAGCACATGTTGGCTCCCCAGTTAGAAGCAAAGCAGTTGTTTTTTCCTCTTTATTTGTATCTCCAGCATTTAGCACAGTGCCTGGCACAGGATAAGAACTTAATAATACTCTTTAATTCATCGCTATGCTCTCAGAGCAATGAATTCCCAAAGTTATTTCTGCTCATTATGAAGTAGGATTTCTTTGCATTCATCTTAACTTGCATCTTTCAACCTTCAAGGGGGATCCCTTCATTCTAGTTTGATGGATAATGACTATGTTCTACCTATCTGTGCCCTTCAGAATTTAATGGACATCAATTATAAATACATGTGTGTATATATATACATATATTATAGCATATATATATTAATGTAATTATATATTGCATGCCCTCTTACTTCAATCCTAAGGGAGGACATTTTTTTTCCAAATGGCAATACTTTAAATAAGCTAGCTTCTATGCTCCTAATTTGTTCCTGCATTTCCAGTCTCTTCTCTTTCCAATTTATCTCCCATTGAGCTTTCAAAGTGAATAGGTCTCAACATGTTACTCCCTTGCTCAAGATGTTCCAGTGACTGCTAAACACTGTAATTTTAATGACAAATTAGAGCCCCTGAGAAGAGAGAAATAAATATGTCCTTCCTTTCTTTGAAGAGGTGGAGGACAATGGGAGCAGAACATGGTATATGCTGTCAGATATGATCTCTGTGTCTATTGGTTTTGCTTAACTGTTTTTCCTTGTTAAAAGAAAATAATTACTTGTTGGGGGGAATGTATCTGAAAATAACTGTGATTTAAAAAAAAGGAGAAAAAGGAAGAAAAATATCTCTAGTACTTCATTCTTGCCCTAGAGGGGAAAAAAAACAACTCCTTTATATGGGGTTTCAAACACTTCACAATTTAACTCCAGCCTACATTTCTATCCAATCCCCCATCTTGTATTTGACACAGTAATAACACATTCCCTATTTACCTCCCCAGGCAATCTGTGTTCCAGCCAAACTGACCTACTTGTTCTCCAAGAGAATATTCCATTTCCCACCTCTTTGCCTTTGCATAGACAGGCCCCCATTCCTGGAATACCTTCCCTCCTCATAATCACCTCTTAAAATCTCTAACTCTCTTCAAATTTAAACTCAAGTGCTGCCTCCTGCATGAGACATTTTCTGATTCCTCCAATTAGCATCTTCACCTTCCTCCAAAATGACTTCATATTTACTTTCTATATGCATAAATATGTGTGTAATATATCCCCAAATGGAATATAAACTCCTCAGAGTCAGGGAATATTTTATTATTGTCTTTATAGCCTGAGTGCCTAGCGTAAAACTTTGCACATAGTAGGTATTTAATAAGTGCTTTTTGAATTGAACTGAATTGACTAGTCTCTCTCTGGATAGAGCCAATACCAATCATTTACAGAACTCTTGATGTTTTCTTTGGTTTGTTTTTTTTTGAAGGGGGAAGGTAGGGCAATTGGGGTTAAGTGACTGGCCCAAAGTCACACAGCTAGGGTGTCAAGTATCTGAGGTGGGATTTGAACTTGGGTCCTCCTGACTCCAGGGCCAGTGCTCTACTCACTGCACCACCTAGCTGCCCCTGCCACCCTGAACGCACCTGATCTCATCTGACTCTTGATGTTTTCAACTCATTCTCTTCACATCCTAGGCTTTGACCCAGATGAATTCCCCATCTCAGATCATAGTACACCAGGCTGACCTTTCTGTAAATATCCCTTCCCAGCTATGTATAATGGACACTTAATGCCACTCTTGTGTCTAATTATTTTTAACCCCATACTCTAACTAGATTAGCCTAGTTACCATCTCCCTAAAGTGGTTGTCTTACACCCTTCATGTGGTCTCTTCCTGGTGTGTCCTCATCCTGGGAATGGCTCCTTTCCTGGTAGGAAACATATGCAACTTCTTGACCTGAGACAGAGGTTGTCTCAATTTCAAGGTTTTGTTCTAACTGGTGTCTTATATCTGTTTACCTACCGATGACCTTCTTTATTCTCTGGTACTTGTATACTCCCTGGTTTCTGACTCCTTGCCTTATTCATGACTGACTACTTCACCTTCACTTTCCATATCTATGTGTTCTCTCTGACCATTCACTCTATTAGTTCCATTTTGGTCACCAACTTCTAAGTACAGCTTTCATACCTGACTTGTGTCTTTTATTCCAAGTCTTATCTTGGGCTTCCAAGCCTTGGCTTACCATTCAGCCTCCATGATCTATCCACTGACATTCATAATTCTCATATAATACCTCCCTACTTAAATGATCCCATTCTTCTGTTCTTTATAGATCAGGTATTCCAGAATCCTTCTCTCATCTCTTCTCCTCATACGTCTCCATAAGACTGAATTGGCACTATCCTTATTAAGATACTCATGGGCTGACTGAGTCTAAAGCCCTTGTTGTTAGGAAACTGAGACATAGATATAGATGTAGATAATATGTATATACACTTATATATACATATATGACATGTCTCTTTCTTCTGACATCATCATCAATCTAATTAGTGAATATTTATTGAAGACCTACAATAAGCCAGTTCCCTAGTTTATCAATAGAACATGCTTAACCTCTTCTGCAGCCAACCAACTCTCAATCTCATTTTCAATTCAATTTGCAGCCACTTTTTTCCTGGGAAGAGTGTAGGAAGTATGGGAAAGGAAGAGCACAGAGAGTGTCTAAAATTATGTCTTATCTAAATTAAGATGCCCCAGGTACATCATTCTTAGTTCCTTCAATATCAAAAATAGTATCCTCTTCAGACTTAGTAATTCCCATAGGTGTCAGTGGAAAGCCTAATAGGATAGGCAAGTGAGTGGGAAAAGAGGAAAGAAAAAACTGGAAAGAAAAAACTGGAAAGAAAGTAGGAGAGTGCTAGAGGAGAGAACAATCAGAGTTAGAAAAAAGAGAATAGGAAAAATAAGTAAAGGCATTATAGGCAGTGATGACCCCCATGATAAAGGTCTTATACCCCTAGTCTATGCACACATAGGATGAAATCTGAGATCAGTAATTTGGATCACCTTGCTTCACATATCCATCAAGAAATTTGCCCATCTGCTTAGAGATTGTCAGCCAGGTATAGCTGGCCCAAATGATTTGGAACTCAGTTAATTAGGATCCAGTGAATCTGCTTGCCCAGTTGGAAATGATTAATAGAGAAAAGTTGGGAACCTAGACTTCCAAAAAGAAAGTATCTGACAGCAGTCCCCAGGTGGTAAGGGTGGTGTTGATTTGTTCTGAAATCCCTTTTAGAACACTTCTATTCAAGATGTGGATGATAAGAAGATGGACTCCTGTATTAGTTTCAGACATCAGAATCTTCAGCCCTTCTGGTCCATGGGGTTCTTAACCTTTTTGTGTCATGGTCCCCTGTGGGAATCTAGTAAAACCTATGGACCCTGTTTTAAAATAATGTTTTTATCCATAATTTAAGGAAATGATAAATTTCAGTTAAAACTTAATGAAAATAATGATGTAACTTTTTTCCTATCCAAGGCCACGTACTTCATTAAATCCATCCACAGACCCCCAGGTTAAGACTCCCTATTCTAGACAAAGAAATGATTATCTTCCAAATGGTGTTACCTCAGTGGCATCTTCTCCCTTAGCCTAAGAGAGGATGGATGTGACAGTAACCGTGTGATAAACCCACAATCAGCTGCTTCCTGGTACTAGAAATCATGCTGGTCAAGATTCATTCTCAGATCAGCATTCCTTCACCATGTTACACAGAATGGCTGTAGCAACTGGAATTCCTGCAGAATTAATTTTTTAATCTACCTGATACAGTTCTCCCTTTTGATGGGTTCCTTTGTTAGGGTCTAGTATCACCCCTTAGATATCTCTGAAATTCTGCTGGTTCCTTCTGATACCACACAAACCAGTGTTGTACAGTCTTGGAGGAGTCAGGCATCCTCTGAAGAAGACATCTTGGGAAACAAATCATGTTTTCAGAAATCTACAGCGTACAAAGCACCAAAAAGTGCAAAATGACTGTGCCTCAGGTAATTTGCATCAGGCTTGTCTGCTACCCTGAACAACTAATGGTTTAGAGCCAGAGAAAACCAAAATGACTTATACATAATTCGAAAGTCTTGGTACATTATGTATTCCTGAGAAGGTCAGCTGGCGACAGACTTCAAAGTGTGGTTCTAGTAGATACTCAAACTCAGTGAAACCTGGGTCATCTGAAGACCACAAGTCAGTCATTTGATTTCTGTCCTGTTTCTAATCAATTCCTGCTGTGGTTGAGCATTTCAAGCCATCCATCTTTTGGCTCCACTTTTGTTTGCACAACTTTATCTCCCCAACAGTTCTTTCTTCCTTTTTTTCTTTTTCTTTTCTTTCTTTTTTCTCTTTTCCCTCTTTTTTCTTTTTCTTTTTTTTGGTGGGGGGAGGAGAGAAAAGGTTAATATTCCACCTGGGCCAGGCTTCTTCTATGTCCTTGAAAAGTCTTTGTGTGCCCCTATTGTAATCCGTGGGAGAAAGTGGGAACAACAGAATTACCAGAGTAAGCACTGGGCAGTGAGACTAGGGACCTTCCAGTATCTCTGGGGATAATAAAGGGTATCATAGACTTGAATGAACAGCTCAACAATGAGCAATCTACAATGGAAAGCATGTTGAAAATGAGGAAGTATGCTGGTCTATGAACACACTGGATAAGGAGGAAGAAGGAGGGAATGACAACGTCCTTATTCAAGGAAGACAATGGGAGCAGTGGATGGCAAGTCTAAGGGACAGGCAAGGTATCTGAAACCATGTTAAGCAAAGAGTTTCTATGAAACTGACTGGAGCATATGGTAAGGACCCCAGAATTGGAAGGAGGAATGGAAATGAAGACAAGCAAGCATAAAAAAGATCATTCAATTAGTGTATTGGGGGGAATTTCAGGCTGAAAAGGATCTGTGGACTCTTGATGGCTTTGCATGGGCCTTGTGGCACCATGGGCCTTGGGTTCCTAAAAAGACCCCTCCCTATCAGCCTATGACAGAATCTCTTCTCTCCTCTAGCTATACTCTTCTCTCCATAGTCTCATTTACTTCCTCAGGCTTCAATGATCACTGCTATGAAGATGATTCCCAAATCTATATGTGATAATAATTATAATAGCTAGCATTTATCATTTAAACCTTAAGGTTTGCAAAGCAACTTAGAAATGTTGTATCATTTAATCCTCAGAATCCCATGAGATAGGTATGTTATTACCACTATTTTGTAGATGGGGAAAACGAGACTCAGGGAGGATGAGTGATTTATCCAGTCACACAGCGAGTAAGTTTCTGAGGAAGGATTTTATCTCATCTCTCTATCCCCACTCTATGCGTTGTGCCACCTACCTGCCTTCTACAGGACATCCCAAAAGTCTTGGGCCAGTTCTGAGCTAAGCTTTAAACTACACTAAGACTTTTGGGACACTCAGTATGTGAACCATCATGGATCTATCCCCCTGAGCTTCCATCTTGTTTCCAACTTCCTAATGAATATCTCACATTTAACATGTCCAAAACTGAATGTATGATCCTCCCCCAAAAATCTTTCCCCTCCTAAGTTTTCCATCTCTGTTGATAAAACAACATACACCTAGTTGCACAAGCTAGAAAGTTGTTTTCAGCTCTTCACTCTCCTTCCCTCATAACATTAAGTTTACAAAGTTGCCAAGGAGAGATCAGTTCTGTCTCCATAGCATCTTTCACATCTGTCTCCTCCATTCAATTGCTACTACTACCACCCTGGGAGAGACCCTCCTTGTCTTTCATCCATTGCAATAGCATTCTAACTGGCCTCCCTACCTTACATCTCTCCTCCTCTCCAACACCTCCTTCAGACAGCCACCAAAGTCATCTTCTTATCAAACACCTGTTTGAGATAACCAGTGATTCATTGCCTATAGGATAGGATAAAAAGTCATTACTCCAACATTCAAAGTCCTCCATGACCCAGCACTTAGAACAGTGTCTGGCCCACAGCTGACACTTAATAATTACTGGTTGACTAGGCAGTTTGATTCCAATCTGCCTTTTCAGATTCATCTGACATTGTTTTCCTACATGCTGCACATTCTAGCCAAACTGGAACACTCACGATCCCCTAGCCTCACCCTGCCCGCTCCAACTTGAGTGCATTTGCAGCCCTCATCCCTGAGTCTGGAATAAATGCTCTTTACATCTCTACTTGTTTTAATTGTTCCCTTCCTTCAGGACACAGCTGAGATGATATCTCCCCAAAGAACCCTTCCCTAATGTCCCCAGGAGGACCCTTACTTCCTAAATCTCTCGTGTTTCTGTTCTGACTCTTCTTTTTACTCCACCTTCTAACTGAGCACCTGAGTCTTAAATTCTAACTCAGGGTCCTACCACCTATATGGATTTGGGCAAGTTCCTTAACTTCTCTGGGTCCAATTTCCTCATCTATTACAATCAGAGGGTTGGACTGAAAGGCTTCTGAGGTTCTTTCAAACTCTAAAGCTATTATTCTGTGATCATGACACATAATTTCTTGTCTCCCACAGTCATACTTTTGCACAGGGGATCCCCATGGCTAGAATGCACTCCTTCCTAACCTCCTCTCTTGGGGTCCCTAGCTTCCTTCAAAAAAACAGTTAAAGCTCCATTTTCTACGTGAAGCTTTTCCCCATCCCCTCACTACTGGCACTTTTTCCCTTTTGAAACTGCTTTTCAATATTTTGTATTTATTTATCTGTGTATGTTATAACTACCCCGTATACTCTAAAATCCTTGAGATAAGACTGTGCCATTTTTTTCTTTGTATTTCCCAGTGCCTAGCACAGTGCTTTATGCCTCATAGGCACTTCATAAAAGTTGGTTTAATGGTGAATTTAAGACTTATGTACATTAACACATTTAAGCCCCAGAAAATGCTTATGAGGTAAATACTACTGTTATTATCCCCATTTTAGAGATGAGACAAGGTTAAGTGGTTTGCCCACAGTCACACAACTGGCAAGTGCTAGGAGGATTCAAACCTGTCACCCCTCATTCCGGGCCTGGTGATCTTTACACTTTCATCATTCCTTCTGAGAAGTTAAATAGAACTCTGTAATTTCTTATATATGAGAAGAGTTATGGTACTATCAGTGGTTAATGGTTTCCCACATCTGTGAACAGCAAACTCCCCAGATGCACAGGAAGGTCACTGCTGCCCTCTGCTGGTCCTGCAGCAACTCCCACATGCAAAATATTTGCTCTGTACTCCAGTTCTCAAGCTCAGATCACGACAATTTGAATAGGTAAAGAGTGAAAGTCACATTTGGGAGTGTGCTGGAACCAGCTTAAATGGGGAACCGATTATTAAATTTTTGGTATGAGCATTTGCACCTTGGAAATTGGCAAACACTACAAGTCAGGGCTTAATTTACTGTTTCTGTTGATATCTAGACTTAAGAAAGTGCAGAAAATTTCAACAATTCAATGTGTCAAGCAAAAAAAAAAATCCAGACAGCTGATTGCTAAACACTTGCCAGCACACCACTAACATGAGACTGCTTTCATAAAGAAGATAGCAATGAATTGAATGCAAACAAGTAACTGGGAGAGAAGGGAGAAGAGAGCATTTGAAATTGTTTGCATAGCCAGACTCAAAGAACAATCATTATGAGGTCAATGCCAGCTTGGAAGGAGATATCTTGTGTAGTGCCACAGGGATCTTGACCCTGGGTTCTTTTATCATTGACCTGGATGAAAGTGTAAATGTTAACCAGATTTTCGGATGACAACAAAGCTGGTAGGAAGAACTAACATGTTAGATGATGGGTTCAGAATCCAAAAAAGATCTCATTAGGCTAAAACATTAAATTGAATCTAATAAAGATCAAATGTAATATAAATAAGTACATTCTTAATTGGATTCAAAAGAGGCAACACCATAAGTACAGTTTGGGAGAGGACAGCTAGACAAGAAAAGGTCTGAGAGTTGTATGTGGGGTGTGTGAGAGCCAGCTCCAACCTGTTCATGACAGCCAATGGTTAAATTTTCAGTATGAGCATTTGTATCACAGAAATCAGCAAACACTACAAATCAGGATTTGATTTATTGTTTGGTTGATTGTCTGGAATTAAGAAAATAATGGAGAAAATGTTGATAATGCAGATTAAGCTTTAAAGTGTGTTGCACAAACATTTTTTTTTTCTTGAGAGTCAGTTGTTAAAACTTACCAGCATACCCCTGGTTGTAGTGAACTGTCGTCAACATTAGTCTGAAATAGGATTCATGGCAGCCTATCAGTCTAATATTACCTTAGTCTGCATTTAGACACATAGCTGTCCAAAAGTGGAATGAAATGCATCATGGGTAATAGGTTCTACTCCGCCAGAAATCTTTTATCAGTGACTGGGTGACTACTCATCAGGGATATTGCATACCTAATTCAGATGCACTTTGGACTAAATGACCTCTGAGGGCCCTTCCAACCCTGAGAGTCTGTTATTCTATCATCAGAATTAGCGCTTACCAGCTCAGACTTTGCTCAAAATTCAAGGCATGTTCCTCCATCATGTGGATGTTAAATGATGCCAATATAAGAAAGCAGATGGCCCTCATGTAGCAGGAATAATAGCTTCAACCATCTCGGATCCATATGGGAACTTCTGTTAACATAAACTTTGACATATTCCCTTTTCTCCATTTCTCTAATTACTAAGTTAATTCTTAGAGGTGGGAAAGGTTCATGATTTTAGAAATAACACCAGCTAGCATTCTAATCACCATTCACCATTAATTCTGCTAGCATTCCAGATTACCACATCAGTTATTAGACAGCTTGTCTAGGCTTCAACTACTTGGTGTTATTTTATTTGTATGAGTCAGTAACACAGGTTAATTTTACTGTGTGAATGTTCAAGATTTTTAACATTAACAAAATGCTTTACAACTTCATTAACTCAGACATTGCAAGTTAATTTGTAATTTAGGCATATAAGCCTGAAGTATATTTGTTTTTGCACTATCTATGATAGAGTTTGGGGGGGATAAGTTAACAGAATAAATCAAATAGGCAGAATATTTACCTATGGAAGGGAAGAAACTATTTTTCAAACACTTTAAAAGCATCATTTATGTAAAACCACTTAAATGTAATTTGAAGGAAGGCCAGTGTATTATTATCACTGGACTTATTCCAGGGTGTCAAAAAGGAGAGGTCAAGCCAACAGCTGTGTCTGACAGCCCTCTGTGGAGCAGGATGATACAGGGTAGGACTGTGTGGACAGGGCACAGGCCACCTGAAGTGGTAACATTTCCGGTGGTGAGGGGCCAGCTGGTAACAAGCATAAGTAATGACCCTATTAAGACAATGGGTTCAGTTGCCAGAAGGTAACAAGTAGGCAGGGAACAGAGGCAACTGATGGTCTGAGAAACAGAATTAGAGGTTAACAGTGGAACACCATTGAGATCCAGAGAGCAAAACAGGCAAGTGTGATCTAAGATCAGGCATGTGTTCAAGACACAAGACTTCCTAATGGGTTTGAATTCACACAAGATGCATATTTTTCTCACTTGAATTATTCAACGTAATGACTATTTTGATACATTTTTGAGTTCTAGCAATTAAGGAACTCTGTGTTCTTCTGAACAAATCAGCTAGGGTAAGCTGCTAGCCACTGCTAACATCTCCTTTCTGGGAAATACAGTTATCCTTTTCCACATCATGGGGACTAAGAGCTTGGTACTCCTGTGATCTGGAAAATCAGTGTGAAATTTTTTTGCCCTCCCTTCATACCAAAGAGGAAATCTGATTTTTTTCTTTTTCTTTTGTGGAGTATTTACAGTACCTTCTTGTAAATTTGGATTAGTATTTGGTCATAGGCTATATGTAGGTCAATATTAAGTAAAAATACTATATGAAAAAGGAATTTTTAAAAATACAAAATAAAGATGAATTTTTTAAAAAAAAACAAATTTGAGAATAATATTGAACATACTGCATGTATAACAAAAGATATCATTGAGTAGTGTGTGTAGTATGCCTTAAATGTCCACATTATCCCCAACCAAAAGGCCGAACAAGAGATATATGCATGTAGGCGCCTTCAACACCTTTAATGCGGCATTCATGGGGTTCTGGGTGGCCAGCGGCATTGTCCAGAAGCAATAACACCTTAAAGAGTAATCCCTTGCTGGCAAGGTATTTTCTAACCTCCAGTACAAAACACTAATGAAACCATTTAATTAATCAACCCATGATGTATCAAAACCAAGATGGGGAAAGTCACAATGTGGAAGAGATAACTATAGTTCAACCCCAGCATTATCCAGCCAGAACCACTTAGCCTGGTGTTTTCATGAATTCTTTACAAAAAATTCTTATCCATTCAGTACAGCAAGTCCTCTGATAATCTCTACTAGACAACTTGATCATCTGTAATGACAAGCAGGGTGGAACTTTTTTGTTGTCTTTTGTTTTGGAGTGCTTCTCAGCACTAAGGCAATCGAGTGCCTTTGAGTCTTGCCTTTGTTTCAATCAAGAGTCTTTGATTGAATCAAGAGTTTTTGATGACCTGCTTGAGTCACAGGAAGGCTTAGGTCACATGGGTTTGAGTCGCATGGTTGTGATGCCCTCTGACGCTGAAGAAGTGTATATATGCTCTGAGGTTAGCATTTTGTTTTGGGGCTCACTCTCTGGAAGAGTGTTGTGTGATTTGACCAGATGAGACTCTGGGTAGCCATTGTTAAGGAGATCCCTGGCTTTGAAAACCCAGATGTTGGTATTTCTCTCTCTGGTAACTATGTATGTATAGCTTTGGACAGACAGCTAGAAGCCTGTCTGTTGATCTGTGTTATTTTCCTCTGTTTATATAACTTCTGCTTGTAATTTCTGCTGGCATTTTCTCTGAAGTTCAGGGTGTTTTTTCCCCTGAACTAAGTGAATGAGATATATATACACATATACACTTATATACATATATATGTGTGCTTAATTAAAGTGAGATTGTAAACCCCTCAAAGTTGCTTTCCTTAGAAAAGCAGATCAAAGAACCTGTGCTAATTGCCCTCCTGTTGCTGGTGTTATTGGCCTTACACAGCCACAGTAGTGGCAAGTAGCATTTTTGTTACACATGCCTCCTTCCTCTTAGCAAAGAGATGGTGGTTTATAAGGGTGGAATGAGAGATGTGTTTTTAGATATGGCCAATATATTGGGATTTTTTTCTCTGTTATATTTTGGGCGGGGAGAGAGTTTTTAGGGAAGGTTTTATTGAGTGGGGAAGATGGGAGGAGAATCATGGTTAAGTGTCAATGTTAAGTATCAACACATCAACAACTCAATATGAGACTTTCTGACAGGATGGATTCCTGAATGGGAAGCAGACCATCCAGCTCACACATATGCACTCTAGCAAAACCCTAGTTCTCCCCCTGACTGAATAATGATAAAATAATCCAATGAGAAACTACCAAAAGTGACTTCTTCCACCCTAGCACTGAACAAAAAGTCATCCAAAAGCCCATGGGCAATGAGAAAGGGTACCCTTCCTGCGAAACCAGAATCAACATAAGCAAAGAAGGACACATGCAGCTTACAAGGCTCTGCATCTAAAGATCAGCCCTCTTTATTTCAATGTCCAAGGGGACTGAAACCCTAGAAAGTGGGGGTCAGCACAGGAACCCAGAAAACCCTGGGTAAGATCAAGCAAGGCTGATCACCCCACCCAAAATGAAATAGAGGACTAAGCCTCAATCTGTCACAAATGCAAATCAGCACCTAAAACTGGAGAAATGGGTCAAAGAAAGCAAGTATGAAAAAATTATTGCAAATCTGGAGTTCCAAAAAGATAAAGTGAATAGAAATGCAATCAGAGACTCAAAAGAAAATAAAATGGACTACCTGGAAAAATGAGGTAGAGGTAAAAAGAGGCCAAAGTGAACTAAAAGCTCTTGAGAAAAGAGTTAGAAAGAACAGCTTAGAAGAGAAAATGTTCAATTTTACCCAAGTAGAATTCCTGAAAACTAAAATACATGAAGCAGAAATGAATGCTTGCATGAGACAGCAAGAAATATTAGAACAGTGCCAAAAGTTTGAAAAATAGAAAATATAACATATATCAAAAATAGTCGACCTGGGAAACAGCTCAAGGAAATATAATCAGAGTTATTGGACTCCCTAAAAAAACATGATTTTTCTTTAAAATCTGCACCTGTATTTCAATAATTTTTATAAGTGTCTAGATCTATTAGAATCATAGGGCAAAGTAAAGATAAAAAGAATCTACAAATCATCTCCTAAAAGGAACTCCCAAAGGAAAAGTTAAATGAATGTCACAGGCAAAATACCAAGCTCCCACATCAAACAAAAAATACTAAAAGCATTCGAAAAAAAAATTAATACCAAGGAACCACCCTCTGCCAGAAAGGTGATGGGCCCAAGCTACAGAAGCATTCATTTTTTAATATGACCATTATGTGAATTTATTTTGTACTAATAACCTCTGTCCCAAAGCCCAAAGGTATGAGACTTTCTTCTTATCGGTGGAGTTAAGTGTCCTGCCCTGTGTGAGACGCAGAGTGGAGTTTGTAAGAACAAGAGTGCTTTGTTTCTCATCCGATCTTTCTTCAGGATTCTCTAGCTTGCGGTCTCTTCAGCAATTCTGGCTTCCAGCTTTGAGAAGGAAGTTGCTTTGGGAGCTGCTGGCTTCCAGCTTGAGAGGGAGAGTGGAAGAGGCCAACTCCAGCTCAGGTTACTGAAGGAAAAGATTCTGGAAAGATTGAGAGGAGCCAGAAGGCTCCATCATGTTCCTGTCCCCAGCTTGCTACACCAGAGATTTCAGGGAGTTTCTCTTGGGGAAGATCTAAAACTCTTTCTTTTGGTTATGTTGAATTATCTTTCTCACAAAGGGATTGTATTGTCTATTATATATTCTCCCTATGTATACTTTTTTCTGAGTGCACAGTGAATAGAATGCTGGGCTCAGGAAGACCCAAGTTCAAATCTGGCTGTGTGATGTTGGGATCCTATTTGCCTCCATTTCCCCATCTGTAAGGTGAGCTGGAGAAGGAAATGGCAAACTACTACAGTATCTTTGCCAAGAAAACACCAAATGGGGTCATGAAGAATCAGACACAACTGAACAGCAACAGCAACATACTTTCTCTGACTTATATTTTTGCTATCATTTGGAAAATCAGCTTCTTGGTTATTCACTATATGTGTTTATTATGGAACTGGTGTTTGGTGGGAAAGGAGTCAAGCCTTGGGTATAGAGCTTGGAGTCCTGCTTCCCCCCAGTAATAAGAAACAGTAATCGGATATTGGATTGAACCTGATCATATTCCCTAGACTAATAATATTTAGGGGAGTAGATAGATATAATTCTACCCCAGTACCACCTCTCTCTGGGACAAGCAGAGCTTCCCCTCTTGGCAGGAATTAAAGCCTACCTTGGAGAAGGGTAAGGGGAAAAGAGGCTACAGATATCTACCCTGCCTCCCTTTGATCCACACTACAACAGCACCATGCAACCCATGGGGCCTCACTACGTTACACTACACCGAGGTCACTCTCTATATTACAAAGTTTGGGCTTTTTTTTTTCTTTCTTCTTCTCAATGTTTAATCAGAGGAAGGGACTGGGGGATGACCAAGGTTACTAATAATGATGTGGAAAAGAAAGATTGCCAATGTAACACTTTTACAAATGCATAAAAATTCAGAAGGAAGTACATTCAAACAGGACAGTTTTGAAAGCAACGTGTACAATTTATTATAGCTTAAAAAAAGCAAGTGGTATGAAAGGGAGATTTGAAGTTTCACATAGAATCTTCTTTTTATGTTCTCCTGGGTGTTTGGAAATGCTTTGCGGGGGGGGGGGGGGGGCAGGAAGGAAGCTGGATCAAGTTCAGGATAACTCTAGAACTGAAAAACTAATCCAACATTAATGATAACTCACATTTATGATGTCTGAAAGTTTGCAAAACACTTTACATCATCTCATTTGAGCCTCACAGAAACACTGTTAAATCAATATTTATGTAAGGGTTATCATCCCCATGTCGAGGATGAGGTAACTGGAGCTCAGAGAGGCTAAGTAACCTGCCTCTGGTCACAGGAGTAATAGGCATCAGAGGCTGAATTTGAACCTAGGCCTTCCTGATTCTTCCATAGAGCAGTGTAAAAGTGGGTAGCACTCTATCCACATTGCCTTCTCTTTTTAAAATCCTCTAAATTAAACTTTTCACTAATTCTAGGTTGACGAATATTTCCTAAATCAAGTATTAGGATATATGGTCTTAAAGAGGATTTTCTCTTACAAAACCTCAATATGCCTTTTCTTGACATTAGAACTGTTCCAGCAAGTCCAAGATATATGATCTGACCATCATCAGTGATATGGCCATTATCAATTAATTTTTTGGCCTCACCCTTATAGGGTAGGTAGAAAGGGCACTGGATTCAGAGTCAGAGGACCTGGATTCAAATCCTGTCTCTGCTACTTGTGAGTCCGTGGGTAAGTCATTTCACCACGCTGGAGTTCAGTTCCTCATTTGCAAAATTTGCAGATGAAACTAAAGTATATCTAACACTCCTTCAAGTTCTAAATCATATGAGCTCATGATCAAAAGCAGACATGTTAAAATGACTTTTGCACGGTCACACAGTCAGTCTGCATCAAAGCCAGGCCTCCTGATTCCAAATTCACCGTTCTTTTTGTTCTACCATGCTGCTTCTACACTTTTAAATTCTCTGATTTAACTTTGCCAAGATTTAATTTAAGACTTACGATAGTATTTCTCAAACCAAGAGATTGGATAATCAGTGCATCATTTTCTCGTACTGGGAATGGTCAAGGTTTATTTCAGTCTATTTTTTATCTGCTGATACATACTTAAAAGAAAAACTTTTTTCATAAAAAAGACAGTGTGAATAAAGTACTATCTGATCCTTAGGCCTTAAGAGGTTAATCAGGGAACCATAAAGATTCTTGGTTCACCAGTTCTCCTTATCTCCAAAATCGGATGACATCCCAATAGTTTGTGTGGTCTGGCTAAGGGTCAGCAATATTGCAGGTCAAAATAAGTTTAAGGCTAAAAATTATCACTTCCACTATAATCTAAGATGTCCATCTCTAAAGTGCAGATAAGCCGGCAAGGGCTGATTATTAAAGAGTCAATAATTCTGGCTTCTTGGTCTAAGAGCTACATATAATTACTTCTAGACTTAATCCAAGGGTTGCCACTCAATATTGTGTAAGTGTAATGTAGTTATTTAGGATATGCCTAGAAGATACCAGGGCAGAGCCATTGCCAATTTTGGCATCCAGGTTTCCCAGAACATTTATGCCAATTGATGGATACCTTTGAAATATACTAATTAGAAAGCTCAAAATGCAAATGAATCAGTAGGATGTGTATACTGTTGTGCCAAATCATCTCATGAAGGACCTTGAATCAAGAGTGAAAAAATAGATTCTTATTATATGGACCAGATTTCTTGGAGACTAACCCTGTAATATTGACTAAAATCAAAATGACCAGTCTACCCAGTGCTTCCTCCGACGAAGTCATTTGGGAGGATAGCTAGCTAAATTGAGGAAAGTCATTTTCAATGGCCATGTTTCTTGTAGGCAGATGATGTCTAAATGAAATGGGAAAGTTTGAAAACCAAGATCTTTGCATTCTCTTCCCCATCCTATAAGAAACCAAGGTAGGATATTTGTACATTGTAGAATATCACTGAAAACCATTCCCCAATAGATGAGTTGCCAAAGGATACGAGCAAACCATTTTCAAAAAAAAAATTAAATTATTAACAACCATATGAAAAAAACATTTCAAATTAGTGATAATAAGACAAATTCAAATTAAAACAACTCTGAGATTTCACTTCATACCTATTAGCCAAATTAGCGAAAATGACAAAAAGGCAGCAAGAGTCAATGCTCAAAGGTGCTGTAAGAAATCAGGAACCTTAATATATTGTCAGCCATTCTGGAAAATAATTTGGAAAAGTTACTAAATTCTTCATACTCTTCAACCCAATCATTCACACAACTGGACACCCCAAAGCAGAAAGGAAGGTCTCATAGTCCACACAATGTTTATAGCAAGATTCTTTGTGGTAGCAAAATAGAAAAAAAAAAAGGAAATAAAGTTGGGGGTGGAGCTACTAAGGAGTAGCTGAACAAATTGTGGTTTATGTGTGGAGTAGAATGCTTTTATATTATAAAACATGACAAATATGAGGAATTCATAGAAACATGAGATTTATAAGTAGTAATGCAGGGGGAAGAGAGCAAAACCAAGAGAATGAAACATACTATGATGACAATAATATAAATGAAAACCACAGTAAGAGGCAGCTGAACTCAGATTAATTGTAATAAGCAATCCTTGGTTCCAAAGAAAAGAAGATGAAACCCATATATCTCTTGACCTCACAGGGTTGAGGAACTTTGGATGAGCTGTCAGGGGTCTGTTTAACTGTTTTCCTTTGTTATTGTTGTGTTTGTCCTTTGTTCTCAAAGAGGACCATGACATCGGGGAAACGATGACGTGACTGGCAGTTGATTTGGTTTGAGTGAAGGAGGGCAAGGTCATCAGCCTCACTCTCTCCTCCAGAGCCATCTGGGTCCAGTGACCAGATATTCATCAGGATGACTGGCGGTGACCCAGGATGCAATGGGAGACCCTGGCCCTTTTAGGGGAAGGCCTTTTCATGTACTCACTTAGAGTGAGGTAACGCCCGTTCAGTGAATAGGCCTCTTTAAGAAATGAGTCAAAGGATGGCCCATTTAATTAGAAAAAAAAGGAAAAAAAATCAAGCTGGGGGGAGGGGGAGATCATCAGGGTTGCTGTTCCAAAGAGAAACAGTTACTATTGACATTCACTCTAAGCCAGGAGGGCCCAAAATACAGCCATTAACGGGAACTTGGGCAGAGACCTATTCATGAGCTTCAGAGTGAAGTGGATTGGAGACTGAAGGAGTCTATCAGTAAATGACTGTGATGAGAAGAATAAACAAAAGGCATCAGCAAAAATTAAATTATTATTAAATTATTACAGAATGTCCCACAGTCAAGGTGTAACTATCTGTTTCCTTTTGAGGGACTAGAGTTCTTGAGATCCACAATTATCACGTTTCTAACACTACTGAGGATACTGAAGCTCATCTGAGTTTTTTTTAAGCCATCTGGCTCTTGCATTTTTTCAGAGAGCCTGTTGATAAACATTTACCAGCACACACCTAGGAGAGAGACTCCAGGAATCCCTCAAATTATAATATGTAGGCAGTATTCCATTTTGCCCACCGTGGTAGTACCCCATCCCCTCACACATAGAGACATACGCTTGTTGTTGTTGAGTTGTTTCCATCATGTCCAACTCTTCATGACCCTGTACGGGGTTCTATTGGAAAAGATACTGGAATGGTTTGTCATTTCCTTCTCCGGCTCATTCTGTAGATAAGCAACTGAGGCAAACAGGGTTAAGTTACGGGGCACATAGCTAGTAAATGTCTGAGGCCACATCTGAACTCCGGAAGGTGAGCCTTCCTGACTCCAGTCCCAGAACCCTCTAACTATGTATATACGCACAGAGATACAAAAGACTAGCAAGAATATGGCAGAATTCTACTGATTGATAAAGATACTTCCAAAAAGAAGCTAGGCTTTCTTTAGCACTTGCTTTTCAGAGAACATCAGATACTTTGTCATCCCACTTTACAGCTAGAGAAAGTAAAGAACAGAGAGACCTTTGACCCATTCTAGGGAATCAGGACCCTCCCTTCCCCGTTGGAATTCCATTCTGAGAATTCCCTGATGGAAGCAGATGGAGAGGATATTGACCTGGGGTAGAAGGCAGGCACTCGAATTCTAGTCCCAGTTCAAATGCCAATCGCTATATGACTGGGAGAGCCCCTACGTCGAGTCAATCACACCCTCCTCTGCCTTGGCTATTCTCTCCTCCTGGATTGCTCTTCCCCTCTTTTTCTGCTACCCGTCCTCCAAGGCCCAGCTCAAGTTCCACCTCTTCCATGAAACCTTTCTTAACCACTCCACTGATGTATGATACATCATTCATCACAGCCCCTTCAGCGCATATCCACCTTTTGTGCAAATTTTGCCCGCCATAACCAGTGTGCACACACGCCATAAGCATGACCCCTTCAACAGCTCAATAAATAATGAAGTGAAGAAATAAGGAGGGGATAAGGCACAGGTAGAGAAGGAAGGAAGGCACTTTTAGCTAAGCCCTATCCTGGTGGAGAGATATGACAAAGTAGGATGTACAACTGTAATCATTGCGCACACATCCTTTATTTACACTTACATTCATTCGTGTCTTTAATGCTCCCCCTTAATGGCATGTGTGAATTGCATATGCCTTAACTGGTACTTACTATACCTTGTCATTCTTATTAGCCTATTACAGTGAACGACTCATTCCTACTCGATTATTACAGTGAACTAAATTGAACTCAGCTATCATTATGTTGAGCTGTTATCTTGCCTGTAGTAATAATAGATATAATCATCTAATGCATAAGACAGAAAGGAAGAAGCTTAACAAGAAATGGAAAGAACCTAGTTGTCACTGAGGAACAGATTCTGACCCGTCAAACCCTCCTCTGCTCCTGCCAGTCTCCCTGCCTGGGTTGTTCTTCATCCTCTTCTCCCCCTCCTCAAATCCTGCCCATCCTTCAAGGCCCAGCTTGTTTCCGCTCCTTCATGAAATCCTTAACCACTCTAGCCTTTGTTGATTTCTATCCCCTAAACTCCTTGCATATTTATAATCTCTTCCACACAATTTAGTACTAACCTTTGGAAGAGAAAGTGGTCTCAGAACAGGATCACAGAGGAATAGTTGCACAAATTATTAATTCCTGGAGATGAGCGTAGAGAAGAGAACATTTTGGGCACTGATGGAGGGCATACAAGAGGTTAGGAATTCAACAAACATTTATTCGATATCTACTGAATTGAGGCCACTAGGAGAGGCATTGAGCTAGAGTCAGCGCCTGCCTTCAAGAATAGTCCCTGACTGTTCTGCGAGGGTGAGGATGGGGGGTTGGGAGGTGGGGGAGAAGGGAAAGTAGGAAGGGGGAGACTGAGTCACAAGGTACAACACATACACATAGAAGGAAAGAGAAGATAATTTAAAGAGAGAGCAAGTGCAAACAATGGAGAGAGGGGCAGGTGTCAGGAAAAGCTCCCTTTAGAAGGTAGTACCTAAACTGAGTCTTGAAGAAAACTGACAATTTTCAGATAAGGGGTAAAAATGTGTAGAGGAGAGAGTCCTAGATTCGGAGTCAGAAAGACTTTACTTCAAATCCTGCCTCAGATACTTGCTAGCTGGATGACCCTGGAGAATGGATATAACCTTGCTCTGTCTCAGTTTCTTCATTTATAAAACAGGGATAAATAATATCTCTAAGACTTTCCTCACAAGGTTGTAAGGATCAAATGACATAATATGTGTAAAGTGCTTTACAAATCTTAAAGCAACATAGAGAGTGTCCCAAAAATCTTAGATCAGTTTTAAGATACATACTACATATATAGTGTGTGTGCACGTATGTATGCATGTATATGTATATACACATATCTGAATATATAGTATGTATATGTATGTGTGTATATATACACATACGTATATGTGATGACTTATTAGTACTATTAAAGTTTAAAATTGCACTAAGACTTTTGAGACACAGCAGGTGGCACAGTGGATAAAATGCTGCGCCTGGAGGCAGGAAGACTCATCTTCCTAAGTTCAAATATTGTTAGTTGTTAGACTCTGGGCAAGTCTCTTAACTCTGCTTCCCTCAGTTTCATCATATGTAAAGTGAGCAGGAGAAGAAAATGGCAACCACTCTAGTATCTTTGTCAAGAAAACTCCAAATAGGACCATGAAGAGTCAGACACAACTGAATGACAACAACAAATATAAATGTTGCTGCTACTGCTACTCCAGGCCTGTGGCACAGCCTATGCAAAGACAAGGAGAGGGACTAGGAGATCCAATGTAAAGTCTAAGCAATAGTTAGTAGTCTGGTTTAGTTGAAATAGAGGTTGTATGGAGGAGAATATTATCAAGTCAAGAAAGCTAGGAAAAGAATCAGATTATCAAGGGAATTAATAAGCAGAGATTAGTTATGAGAAGGAAAAAAAGGAGGCAAACCTTGGGGGGGCACCTAGATCAGAGAGAAGGGGGAAGAATGAAGGGCACAAAGAGAGGAGTTGGCCTTGGCAAGAATGGACACCTCTTCCTGAAGCAAAGGAAGAAAGAATGGGGAAAGAATCTGGGGCAGCTAGGTGGCACAGTAAACAGAGTACCAGTCCTGGAGTCAGGAGGACCTGAGTTCAAATTCAGCCTCAGACACTTGCTAGCTGTGGGACCCTTGGGCAAGTCACTTAATCCTGCTTGCCTCCCAAAATGAAAAGGATTAGAAAGATTCTGAGGTCAGGTTTAGAAGAATTGAAGGAGATCATGGTGGCTGGCCTCTGAAAAGATTTTCAGTAAAGTAGGATGCCAAATCCTCTTTTGGAGGGAGGAGGGAGGAGTTGGTATAGGTGAGTAGAGGAAAGAAGAAAAGGTTTGGAATTGTTGGAGTGGGAAGTGTGATCAGGAAATAATCAGGAAAGAATAAAAAAGGATTGTTGTACAAAAGTCAGGGTCCAGTTGAGAACAGATCACATAATTTGTAGTGGGTGCAGTTGACATGGTTTTACTTTTCCTAGCAAGGTTCAGTGGCAGGAGGAGAATCAGGGAAGGTTTGATGGTGAGAATAACCGGGTTTCAATTTAGAAAGTTATTAGACTTACTTATAGGTTGCCATAGAGGTGGAACCAAGACCAATAGGTGGTAGTTACTCAGAGATATGATCCCACTTGATATCAAGAACACCTCCCAAATTAGAATATCTGATAGTGAAGTGAACTACCTTGTGATGTAATATATTCCCCATCACTAAAAGCCTAGGAGGGCTATTGTGGGAGAGACTTCACCATGAGGTGGGAATTTAGATTGAACAATCTCTAATATCTTACAGGAGTCAGACTCGGAACTCCCAAGTAAGAAACCCCCTGACTTTATGCTATCATCTATACAAATAGAAGACATCAGAGCCAACATGGAATGAGGGATAAGGAGCTGGCCTCATAGCCATGTTGAGATGGGGTCAGATCCACCTTTGATGCAAATTGAATGTATCCCCGAAAAATATTGACTTCCTGGTGTTCTAGGTAACTGTCTAAGCCTCTATGTTGGATTGTAACTGAAAATATCATACCCTGCAAAGTTAAGCATAATCCCAAATGAAAAAAAATGGATATTCAATGAATTGTCAGACTTTCAGGATCTGAAATCAATAGAAAATTTGACATACAAGATCCAAAGGAAATATAAGGTAAATATCAAAGACTAATTACAAGGGACTCAATAAGGAGAAACTGTTCACTTTTTATACAAGGAAATGAAAATTACATGTCTAAAATTGTTATTAGTAATTGGGTAGTTCAAAAGAAAGATTGGGGTAGAGTTGAATATGGTGTGATACCTAAAAGCAAACCATCTAAGAAAAGATAAAAAGAGTAATTATCTTATACAAATGAGGTGTGAGAGGAAGAACTGACACAGAGGAATTAGATGGGGGAGGAGGGCTGGTAGTTCTGGAACCCTACTCTCATCGGGAATGGGTTTAACATACATACATACATACACACACACACACACACACCAACACATATATAGGCATAAAAGTCTCAATTCAGAAAGAAATAAAAGGCCTAGGGGATAGGGAGGGAGAGAGGATAAGGAAGGGATTTTAGAGTGGGGAAGGAAGATGAGGGAGGGATCTTTGGTAGGGTGGTAGGTAGAGTAATAGGAGGGCAAGGTAGTGGGTAGAAGTAAAATAGAAGAGTCAGGAGGAATAGGAAATAGGAGATACACACAAACATAAAGATCAGGAAGAGAATTTATTAGAGGAAAAAAAGCAGGGGTAGTAATCATGATCGCAGACAAAGTTAAAGCTAAAATAGATTTAATCAGAAGAGAAAAATTGGAAAACTACACTATATGTCAGCCATATTAATCAATATTGTTGTAGGCTATTTAAAATAACTAGACAGTATAAGGTTGGAATATTGCTGTGGTACAGGAAATGATGAGTTGGTGGACTTAGAAAAATATGGAAAGACTTGGACTTATGAAGGAAGGTGCTACCCACCCTCAGAGAAACAGAGGACAAAGAAATATAGAACAGCCTTACATAGATGTATATGAATGTATATATCTATATATAAGTATGATTATAGATATCTAACTATATATATATGTGTGTGTGTGTGTGTGTGTGTGTGTGTGTGTGTGTGTGTGTGTAGCCTTCTTGGGGGAGAGAGGAGGTGGAAGGGGGGAAAAGAGCAAACTAAAAAGTGCACAGCAGAGAACAAAAGAAAACTTACACGGAAGCAAAGAAAAGATGGACCATTCAGAACACAATGTGTGGTATTTATTATATAGGCTTTCTTGAAATAGAAACTTATTATTGTATAATTTGAATCCTCTCTTACATTCTGCTATGCACATGGCAATGATTTTTTCTTTTCTTATTTTCTACTTAAGTTTTAGTACTTAAATTTATAATATGTTTCCTTTTCTCTTTCATTGTGTCTTTAAGTTTTAGTGATTAAGTTTAAAATAAATTAATAAAAAAAAAGACGACACCTTAGGAAAAAAATTTTCTTGTCCTGCATGTTGAAGTTCTCTGCTCTCTAAGGAAGATCCCTTAGTTTACTAGGCAATGGCCAAGGGTTCAAAATATAGGAGATAGGCTTAATGGTCTCAGATGGGTTAAATCACTCAGGAAAATAGGGATTATTTTGAGTCTGTCAGCAAAGAAAGAGAAGTATGGAGGGTAAGATTCTTTCTACTCATCTATTGACTTCTACCCTTTGAATCATTAAAAACATAGGATATGTGGAAGCTATTTCTTATATAGTGGACTGAGAGTCAAAAGACTTGGATTCTCATCCTTGAGATGTAATAGGAAGGAAGGAAGGAAGGAAGGAAGGAAGGAAGGAAGGAAGGAAGGAAGGAAGGAAGGAAGGAAGGAAAGAGGGAAGGAGGGAAGGAAGGAAGGAGGGAGGGAAGGAGGAAGGAGGGAGGAAGGAAGGAAGGAAGGAAGGAAGGAAGGAAGGAAGGAAGGAAGGAAGGAAGGAAGGAAGGAAGGAAGGAAGCCTTTTTAAGCCATTACTCTGTGGCAAGAGCTTTACAAATATCTCATTTGATCATCACAACAACCTTGGGAGGAGGATGCTATTATTATCCTTACATTACAGATAAGTAAAATGCAGCAGGCAGAGGTGAAGAAACTTACCAGTAGTCACACAGCTAGTAAGTGTCTGAGTTTGGATTTGAACTCAGTTCTTCCTTACTCCAAGACCAGAATCCTATCCACTGTGGCCCCTAGCTGCTTCTAACTGACTGATGAATAACCTTGGGCAAGTCATTTAATCTCTCTGTGCCTCATCTTCATCTCTAAAGTGAGGGTAATAATTTAACACTGCTAGTTTCTCCAAGTTGGTGTGAGAATCAAATGTCAGTATTGCCACCATTCACCCAGTCTCCCATATTCAAAAGCTTTGAGTCTTCCTTCTTCCTTGCCTCCCAATCATTTATCACATCCTGGCAAATCTACCTCAATAATATGTCTTGCTTCCATCCCTCCTGCATTTTCCTAATACTCTAGTACAGGCCCTCATTCCGCCACTCTCGGTAGTCTCTCAGGTTTCCCCACCCCTATCCTCTCTCCCTCCAAAGGATCCTTCCCATGCCTGTCATTTTTGTCTTCCCCTATCTCTTGATCTGGTCACGTCATTCATTCACTCAAAAATCTCCCAGATTTCCTATGACCTATGAGATAAGATTCTAATTCCTTTGCCTGGCATTCAAGAATCTTTTTCCTACCTTATCTCATATCACTTCCCTTCATGTATTTGATGCTCCAGCCAAATTTGACTTTTATCCCTTCACCACATCTTTCCTCAAATGTTCTCTATTGCTACATTACCTATCTCTAGCTCTTCACAGACTGAATTCCTATCTCTGCTTTAAAGCCTCCCCCCCACCTCCTTAATGAAGCTTTCTTTGATTCCCTTCTGTTGGTAATGACTTCCCCTTAGCATTTCACTTAGCCCTTTATTTTGTACCTCTAATATATTTAACATTATGAGTATGTATTTTAGTGGTATTTTCAAGTATCTTGCCCCTGTCTAGACTCCAGGCTTCTAGGAAGACAAGGACCTTATTATCTAAATACTGTATCCACCCCAGTGCCTAGCACAGGGCTCTGCGCGTAAGTAGGGCTTACCAATTGTTTGTGGAATTGGATTGAAAGGCTTTGAAAATTGTAGACCTGTCTAGAAATATATGAAATCAGCTGCAGAAGTATAGCTATCTCCTGGGCACAAAGGCCATCATGTGAAATTACAGGCCACTCCAGACACATCAGTGTGAATCCTAGCCAAAAGATCAAGGCTTTCATATTTTAGTCCTTGACGGCTCAAGGAAGTAAGACGTATTTTTCAGTGGTTTCACATTCTCCATCCACTGTCCCCATTGCATAGATTGTAAATTAAAGGAAGCAGGGGAAATGTGGGGCTGTTATTTATTTGAGCAAGGCCACTACTTTAAAGTGATCTTTCTTTCACTGAGGTATCTTAAAATGACTGGTTGGGTGAAACTTACACATTGCTCAGTTTTGTCAGCACATATAGAGTTGTTAATATTTTTTAACAAGGTCATCAGTGAGTCAGTTAATACTTATCATATACTCAACTATGTGCCGGATAATGTAGAGGAGTCAAACTAAACATATAATATGGCCCTGCCCTTGAAGAGTTTCCAGTCTAGTGAGAAAAAAAATGAAAACATTGAAACTAGAAAACAATACAAGATTAGATGACTAAGTGCTAAATTGTATTTTGCAGACTCCACATTTAGAAGAGTTGTTTATTGGTATCAGTAATTATTATTAATTAGCGATAACAATTATATATTTAGTAATATAGTTAGTATAATTACATAGTAATAATAATAATTAGTCATTATTAGTAGTAATAATAATAACTCACATATCTAGCATTTTAATGTTTGTAAAACACTTCAGCATACAGTATCTTGGGGTCCCACAACAACTCTGTGGGATAAGTGCAGCAATATCATAGGCATTATAATCCCCAATTTATAGCTAAGAAAATTGAGACTCAGACTTGGATTCAAATCTTCTTGACCAAAAGCCTATCACACTTCTACAATAGAAAGGAGTTCAAAGATTTTTCTGGATTGATGTAGTTGAAGGCTTCATGGAGGAGATTGGTTTTGAGTTAACTAAAAATACTCAATTCTTCAAAATACCTGCATGAGACAGTGACCTGGAAACCTATCAAAGAAGTGCAAACCCTTGACTTTTTACCAGAAATTTACCAGAAATGTTTTTGAAGTCAAATGCTTCAGAAAGGAGACTGCATTTCACAGGCTTGGTTGAGAATGTCATGGCCAGTGGTGCTGGAAAGAAGGAAAAGTTCTTACCATCTCTAATGTTATATTATTTCCTAGGGTAAGAAATTCCAGAAGATTAGTTAAGCCCATGGTGTAGTTTCCCTGAGATTATTTCAATACGTTTTCTACCAGTTACCAAGAACAGAACAGCAGGCCTTTCATCCAGCAAAATACAAACTTTCTTTTCTTGCTCATGATTTCATCACTCCTTGTATGTGTGTGTTTTATTCCTACTGTCCATTTCATCCATTACTACAGCTAAATAGTCCTAGGTCTCAACTTTTAAAAATGCAAGTTTCCATAAGCACTTGAGGCAATGATCCAATTGGTATAGATGATAACAGTGCTCTGTGTGTCTATATATATAGATATGTGTATGTGTGTGTGTTTGTGTGTGTGTGTGTGTGTGTGTGAGTGTGTGTGTGTTCCAAAGCCTCAAAATGTCATGGAGCTAACCCAGGGTGTTCTATACCAGCAGAACATTAGCTTGGGCAGGTCCTACCAAAGAAGAAAAGGTTTTGATTACAGACCTACTGGAGAATTTTGTGCTTGTCAACCAAAAATAAGCCTAGCCAATTGCACACAGGCACATCACCAGGTTGGTAAACTCGAGTTAAATTACCTCACTTCTCTGGACCCCAGTTTCTTGATCTATACAAAAAGGATATTAGACTAAGTGATATTGAAAGTCCCTTTAACTTTCTAATCTATGATTCTATACCCTTTTGCTACTCAGACCCCCGTCACACTCCAGCAGTGGTTGCCCAACTTCCCTGACAGCTTTGTGTCCTGCTGAAAGGCTCTTTTAATCAAAAGTACACTGAGTTCATCAAGAAAAAGCAACAGCAAACAGCTCAAGTGAAAAATGAGAAATGATCAGACAAAGCAAAATACAGTCATGTATTTCTTTCCAGCCCAAAGGCTGCATCTCATTTGTGGGGTGGGGAGGAGGAGGGAGGCTGGGCAGGACAGAAGGGAAAGAAATTTAATTCTTAAAAGATCCTTCCCTTCTCTCCATCTTCGGGATACTCATTGACCAGCATGGAGTCAAGGGAGAAGGGAAGAAAAATCTAAATACGCAGACTCAGTACAAAAAGACACTTCTAGCTTCTATTTATCTGTTCATTGATTTATAAATTTTAGTAATGCATAATGATTGTTCTCATGATTGAGGTGAATTAGCAGGGGTCAGAACTGTTTCTTTCAAAGCCAGTGCATTTCTGAGAAAACTGAGAACTCTCTCCAAGCAATCATGAAGCAAGTATAAGTCACCTTGATACTTTCCCATTCATCTTTATTTTTTCTATTTTTAGCCTAATTTAGGGGAAATGGGCCTTTTTTATCTTTTGTCCTTGATAAGAAACTTCTTTATCCCATGAGAAAAAGAATATTTCCACTCTCTACTGGTATGAATATTTTAAACAGGTAGACTAGAAAATATCTTTCAAGCTTCAATAAAAAGGCTGCTCAAATAACCAGACTCTTTCATGCCATAGTCATCATTAAAAATTAATCAGCTAATTTTACCTTTTCAAATAATTTTAGGGAAAGTACCAGTCCAAAAAAAGTTGGGGGAGGGGGATATATTTGAGAGAGGGAAACTGAACTACAGTGGAAACGCTAAATCAATAGTTCTCTATTTCATTTGTTCAACAAAATAAAACACACACATACAAGAAATAATGAAACTATCAGCAACAAAAGAAAATTTGTATTTCTCTAGATGAAAGGCCTGCTGCTTTGCTCTTGCTAACTTTGGTAGAAAGCACATTGAAATAACCCCAGGAAAACTGTACTATCAGCTTAACTAATCCTCTGGAATTTCTTATCCTAGGAAATAATATAACATTAGAGATCACATGGAGCAAATATTCTAATGGGGGAAATGACACATTTCACAGATATGCCATAAAGAATTGAACTGGAGCCATTAAATATAGAGTGCCCAGAATCCAAAGGTTACTGAATAAATAATGTTATTTAACAAAGTGAAATTGGAGTGGGAATTGACAGGATTTGGAGAGCTTTTCCCTCCTGATGCATCATCCCTGCCCACAATCTTGCTAGAGGAAAGTAATGAGTTCATAGTTCTAGCTGGACTATTTTCAGAGTTCTGCATCACTCTCCTATCTATGGACCAGTAACCTAAGTCTCTAGTTAATTAACACACTTATTTGTAGTCTCCTGTGCAGAGAACTTTGTACTAGATGCTATGAGAAGAGTGAAAGGAAAGCTGGTGATTTTTTTTTTAAAAAAAACACAATCCTAGTCCGCAGGAAGTTGATGGTGTAGTTGAAGAAGACACATCCTACCCACATGACAACTTTATAACATCATCAAATACACCATCAAAAATAAAATAATATGTTACAAATGCCAAAGAGAGGGCAGAAGAGTAATCCAAGAAAATTAGCTTTCATCTAGAATTTCCCAGAGAAAATTTATTTTGATCTAGGGTGTAGAGAAAGTTATGACCATAGATTGGTGACAAGCCTGGGATAAAGCAATTGTCAGAGAATGGTTCTTCCAAAACCTAGATGCAGGAGCAAGAAGGTAAATTAAAAGGAAGAAGGGAGAAAACTGCCGAAGTATCTTTTCCAAGTAACAAGAGATAGCATCTAAGTATCTAACCAGCTACACAAAGACCATCACACACAGCGAATAATAAGTAAACCCATTTGTCCAAACTGTTATAAAACAGAAATCAGAGAAGTTATATATATTAGAATATTCCAAGCAATACACAAGGGTGACTGAGCTTTTGTACTGAGCGTGAGATATCTCAGTGACAGAGAGAGACAGAACAGAGACAGAAACAGAGAAACACAGAGAGAGACAGAGACAGAGAGAAAGAGAGACAGAGACAGAGAGGCAGAGAGAGAGTCTCCAGTCTCTGGACTGGAACCTGAAAACTATAGGCCAGTGAGTTTGATTTCAATCCCGGGCAAAATTCTAGAATAAATTATTAAAGAGATAATTAATGAGCATTTAGAAATGGAAGCAGTGGTCATAATGAATCAATATGGCTTCATCAAGAACAGGTCATGCTAGCCAACCTTATCTCCTTTTTTGATAGATCTTTTCAACTAGTAGGTTACCTATTACCTAGATTACCTCGATTTTAGCATTTGATAAGGTTATCTTATGCTGTTTTTTCTGGAAAAGATGGAGATGTGGTCTAGATGATAGTATAATTAGTACAATAATAGTACATATTCAGAACTGGTTGAAGGGCTAGACTCAAGTAGTTATCAATGGCTTGATGTCTTCATCATTTATAAGGTCTTCAGTGGGATCTGAAGTATTTGGCCCTAAGCTATTTGACATTTTTATCAATTATTTGGATAAAGGCATAGATGGTCTGCCTACCAAATCTGCAAATGATATGAAGCCAAGAGGGATAGCTAACACAATGGATAACAGAATAAGAATCCAAAAAGATTTTGGTAAGTTAAAACATTAAGGTGAATCTAATAAATTGAAATTCCATAGGGATAACTGGAAAGTCTTACACTTGAATTCAAGAATTCAAATTCACAAGCACAATATGTGGGAGATATAGTTAGAAAACAGTTTATCTGAAAAAGATTTGGGGGTTTTAGTGAACTACTACAATATTAATCAAGAATGTGATATAGCAGCTGAGAAAACTAGCATTACCTTGGACCATATTAAAAGAAGCATGCCTTTCAAAAATAAGGAAGTAATGGCCCCACTGTACTTTATCCTGGTCAATTCAATTCAATAAACATTTATTAAGTACCTACTGTATGCCAGGCACTGTGCTAAGTGCTGGGGGTGAAAATAGCAGGGGGGTGGAGGGGGGGAGGGGGAGGGAAGACAGCTCCTGCCCTCAAGGAGCTTCCATTTTCATAACAAAAGGACATACAAAACTAATCTGGAAGGGGAACGTACACCAAGGGATCCCTGGTGCAGAAGCATCTTGTTCCATGGGGTTGAAACCAGGCAGAACTACAGATGAAAAATTCAGGTTCTGTCCCCTATAAAGGAAAACTTTGGGTGGAGTTTAGTATTCCACCATCCAGCCTTCCAATCCAGGAGAAGAAGAGGTGGGATTAAGGCTGAATTTGCCTCATTGTGATGAGATCTGAAGTAATCAGTTTATCCTGGAAGGGGTATTTTATTAGTCAAACCACATCTATTAGATACCATATTTTAGAAAGGCCATTAATAAATAAGAAATAATCTAGATGAGGGCAACCAGAATGTTGGAGGCCTTCAGCCATGCCATACGAGGATCAGTTGAAAGAACTAAACATTGTTGTTGTTTGTCCTTCATTTGAAAAAGAACCAATGACATCACATCATGGGGGATGTTCTGACTGGCATGTGAATTGGAATTAAATGAGGTAGCATTGCACAAAGTCATCAGCCTCATTCTCTCTTCTTGAGTCATGGAAGTCCCATGGCAGAATGAAAATCAAGATGACTCGCTGTGGCCTAGGATGCAGTGAGTGGCCTTGGTGTCTTCGATGCCTAACCAAGCTCTAAGTACTCCATAGCACCTGCTTCCACTGTTTTCATGGCCCTTGGAACAAATTGTTCACATCCATCCATTCCACTGAGGGAAGTCTTCACATACTTGGAGTAAGTATCCCCCTAACTGACTGACAGGCTCAAGACCTGTTGGTTACCCTCAACCTCATTTAGTCTGTCTTCTGAGATGGTTTACTGAGGTGTGGCCACTGCACATACTGTGATACCTGAGTAGCCAGCTATTGCTAGAAAAACCCTGCCCCCAGCCCCTAACTGCAAACCCCAGTCTGCATAAGAAAAAAACAGACTGAGGTCCTGCCATTTGGCGAGTGTCCTGGGCCCCTAAGACATTTCCAAGGAATATAAGCTAATTACCAGGAAAGCCTAATGATCTTCCTTTGTCTAACTGAGTGGGCTGAGAGACAACTCTATCTCTCGTCTCAACAAAGCCAGCTGGAGCATCCCTCAGTCTGCCTATGGCCTTGAAGGATGAAAGCCTCAGCCCCAGATATTCTTTTGAATTATGTGACTGTTCCTAGCTCTTATCTCATGAGTCATGTTGTGGGATGTATGGCAAACTGGACACAGAGATTCTGGGTTGTAATTCAGTTGACACTTAGTCAGCTGTCTGATATGTTGTATCTACAATCTATTAAGGAGTTTCCTTTGATCATGGTCATAAAAGGTACAGGCGTGCCGAATCTGCAAAATGACATTTCAAGAGATAATTAAGCACTGAATCCTGTATTCTCTATAAAAACTACCCTCTCCCTTTAAACATGGTCATTTGCTTTGGGAATTTTCCCCAAATGACCGCCAGCTAATAAACTTCTCCATTCAAAACTTATACTCTGTAGCGTGTCTCACTCGCTTCCGGTATAACAATACTACAGCTTCTTTGAGCCACAGGTGAGAGCTGAGTGCCAGGTAGACCTCAAAGGTGGATAAGCAGTTCTGAAAAGAGCTTAGCAAGCCCTCACATCAGAGGTACTAGTCCTCCTGAACACCCCACACACCCCATTGAACACTATACACTAGCATTAGAGATGGTATGGGCTCAAAGTCCAATTCTTTAATACCTTCGACAATTGAGATAACAGTAACGGTAGCGTACATCTGCACACAAGTTTGGGGCATGCCTTTGTGCCTGAGCTCATAATATCCCAGAGCAATGTCTCTTAATTCTCATCCCTATATGGCTCTTTACTGTCCCCTGCTCATCAGACCCTTCCTTCCTCCCATAACTCCCAATCAATAGTTCTAACTAATGGCATCAGAAAGAGGAAGAGCAGGAGTGTGCTGGAAAATGTTTATCAACTGAGTCTCCAGGAAAAAAAAAATGTATTCTGTATCATCAACATTTTCTCCATCATTTTAAGTCTAGGTAATCAGCAAAACAATAAACAAATGAAAAAAGCAATAAATCAAGCTCTGATTGTAGCATTTGCCAATTCCCAAGTTTTAAATGCTTACACTGAAATTTTAATAATGAGCCTGTCCAAATTCTCTCCCTCAAACCCCTGAAAGTAGGTGGCTAAGCATCACCTTGGTCTTGCCAGGTTACCTTTCCCTCACAATACTGGAAGTTGATTTGATAAGGTAGGTGATCAATCCAGAGTAATGTAAATATTTGAAACACCCTAATTGCTCACCTGAAGGCATTGGTTGAACCCATGATGGTTTGCAGCGGCTTTTGCCCTTGGTAATGAGCTCTTCACAATGGATGCTTACAGGGCAAGCAGGTCTCCAGAAATGCTCTTATGGATCATTTTGAAGATCTGGCTGCAGTTCGTGGGAGTTGACTCTCAAGTCAGGCCTAGTCAGTACTTAAAACAGCTTTTATCGAACATTTTTTTTAAAAACTGTATTGCCTTCAATTCAATCATTCAATCCAACAAATATTTATTGTTTCAGTCACTGGGAATTCAGAGACAAAACCAAAATAGTTGCTGCCCTCATGGAGCTAACATCCTTCTGGGGCTGCTACACTCTACTCATTATTTTACTGGTTGGCAAATGTGGAATCCATTCCCCTCCCTTACCCCAAAGGTGGTAAGCCATTTTAGAATATTAAAGAACAGAAATATTAAAGAACATAGTACAGTTCTGGGTTCAAGATGCAAAGCAGTACATGTTTATGGTCTCAGGCAACTCTTGAGAGAGAGAGAGAGAGAGAGATTAAAAAAAATAAAAAAGCAAACAAATACTTATATTACTGCAGATTGAAAGAACTGGACATATTTAGTTTAGAAAAGAAAAGCCTTGAGGGAACATAATAGCTGTCTTCAAGTTATTGAATGGCTGTCACAGGTAAGAGAAATGAGGAAGTAGGCTTGTTCTGCTTGGCCCCAGAGGGCAAAACCAGGAGCAATGGGTGAAAGCCGTAAAGAAGCTAATGTAAGCTTGATGTCAGGAAAAATTTCCTATCAATTAGGGCTGTCCAAAAGCAAAATGAGTTTCCTCAGGAGGTGATGGTTCTCTCTCATTGGAGGTATTCAAGCAAAGGTTAGATAACCATTTGTAAGGCATATAGCCTCAGGGCTTCTTTTGGGGGAGATATGGGTTGAACTACATGGCTTCAGAGGTCCCTTCCAACTCTAGTTACATGATTCTCTTAATATACAAGCAGATGAAGTACAGTGCCCAAGTGGGAGAATGATGTGGGTGCAACTGTAAAGGCCCTTGACAATTTGAAAACTATCCTTCTCCATAGTATTTTCATAGATTCACTTCTGTAACTATCATACAGAAAGGGACAGGCATGTTTCTTATTGTCCAGCTGAATAAAATAAGGCACACCGAGCGACAACATATTTATAGCAAGAGAGCAAAGATTAGAATTCCAGTATCTGGCTTCCCATCTAATACTCTGGCTATATGCCTTGCCAGTACATATATTAGAAAGCAGATAAAAAGGGGACAGGAATTTGAGGACATGGTCAGGGAAGGCAGCAGACATAGAGAGAAACAGAAATCAATCAACACATAAGTCGAAGCAGGTGGCCAGCTTAAGAAGTAGTTCAAGTCATTGTCATTGGGGATAAATGGAAGCAGAAGAGCAAAGTTCAAAGCAGGAAAAAAGGACAGTAAGTAGAGACAGAGTTAGAGAGTTTCATGCAGCAGCTTCTAGTACCCTGGATAGCTCCCTGAAAAAATTTTCTTTAGTGGAAATCTGAAGGCTTAGGATCATAGATTTAGAAGTGCAGACAAAACTTCATTTAGAGATGCAGACAAAACTTCATAGGTATTACAGGCCAGAAAAATCTGGGCCTTTTCTCCATAAAACAAGCTGTCTGTTCCCTAGGCGTGTCTCCCCTTCTACCTGGTACCCTGCCCTTTTTCTGGACCACCTTCCTCCATATCTGGATTCTTTTATTCCAGGCTAGAAACTTCCAGTCAACCAAATAATCAATAAACATTTATTTTTTTTACATTTTTTTGAGGGGAGAAGGCAGAGTAAGTGAGGTTAAGTGACTTGCCCAAGGTCACACAGCTGGAAAGTGTGTCAAGCATCTGAGGTCAAATTTGAACTCAGGTCCTCCTGAGTCCAGGGCTGGTGCTCTACTCACTGTGCCACCTAGCTGCCCCTCAATAAGCATTTACTAAATGCATATACTGGGGACTCAAAGATGAAAGTAAAGCAAGGATCTTCCAATCTAGCTAGGAACACAAACATATATGTATGTGTATGTATATATCTGTGTGTATGTCTGAAATAGATACACTACTACACTAATATGAAGTTTTCAGGACAAATTAAATATGTCTCTTTGACCTGATGAAGGAGACACCATAACATAGTCAGTCATACACCAGCAAAATAAACAGCCACCTACGTACCTGGCATGATTAAAGAGGAACCAGAAACTTCTCGACCAGCGGCCCATCACAATTCTACCACAAAATTCTACCAATGTAGAGTTTTTACTCATGTCCTACCCCTTGTTAAATTACATATTCTCTGGAGCAAATTTACCTGGTAAACTGATATTAGCCATTAATGCCTTCCTGTAAATTAGTTAGAAGTTAGCATAGACCTCTAGTCTGTGGATGAAGAGTTTGGTTTACCCGTCATTTCCTCCAGAAGACACAGCACTGCCTCTGGGCCTCGGCCTCCTCATCTTCAATGAAGGAAATTAGACAAGCTAACGCCTAAGGTCTCTTCCAGCGTGGGCATTGTATGATTAGTATTAATAACAGCTAGTATTATATCATGTTTCAAGGTTTGCAAATTATTTATTGCAGATTATTGATCCTCACAACCACCCTGGGAGGTAGGTGCCATTATTACTGTTGCATCCATTTATAGATGTTATATCCATTTTACAGATGAGGAAACTGAGGCAGATAGTGATTAAGTGACTTGCCCAGGGTCACACCGCTAGTAAATGTCCGAACTCAGGACTTGCTGATTCCAGCGCCAGCGCTGTAGCCACTACACCACCTAGCTCCCTATAATATGATCCTATAGTTGTGTCTCTTGATGATGACACCTCACATTTAAATAGTGACTGAAAGTTCGCAAAACACTTTCCTCACAACGACCCCATGAGGTAGGTGGTTCAAGTGCTTTTACCGTAATTTGACAGACGAGGAAACTGGGAGTCAGAGAGGCAAAAGTGATTTGCCAAATGCCAACACAGATCTGGGATTTGATGCACACACCCCCTCCCTGACTCCAGGGATAAAGTGCTTTCCATCTGACCGCGCTCACCCTGAAAAGCTATTGCTCATTTGATCCTGACAACAAGCCTGGAAGGTAGGGGCTATCATTATTCCCATTTGGTTGTTGTCATTCAATGGTTTCAGTTGTGTCCAACTCTTTGTGACCCTATTTGGGATTTTGTTGGCAAAGATACTGGAGTGGTTTGTCATTTCCTTCTCCAGCTCATTTGACAGATGAGGAAACTGAGGCAAACAGGGTTAAGTGACTCGCCCAGGGTCACATGGCTACTAAGTGTCTGAGGCCAGATTTGAACTCAGGAAGATGGGTCTTTCTGACTCCAGGCCCAGCGCTCTATCCACTGGGCCACCTAGCTGCCCATTCTCATTTTACAGATGTACAAAGTTAGGCTCACAGTTGTGTCATAACTTGCCCCAATGTCACATTGTAAGTAAGTGGCAGAGCTGGCAATTAAACTCAAGTCTTCTAAGTACAAATCCAGTTTTCTTTCCAGTACCACACCCCCACATAGCTGTTGTCAACATAGTTCCCTAAAGGAACCAGATGGGATAGCAAACAAATTTTGAGAGGAGGGAGGCGGAGGTCTAGATCATAAGTCTGAACAGGGTGCCATGTGGTTCCATGGGGAGCAAGCCAGCATTAAGATCTGGAGCTAAAAGGGATATAAGAGATCATCAAGTGCACCCCCCTCATTTTGCAAATGAGGAAATTGAGGCCCAGGAAGATTAAGCAACTTGCCTAAGGTTACACTGGAAGTAAGCATTGAAGGCAGGACTGAAAGGAGAACCTCTCCTTCTAGGGCCAGGCTCTTTCCACTGTATCACACTGCCTCCTCCACAAGTTACCTGAATGCTGTCAAAAGAGTATAGAAGGGGGAGTAAAGAAACAAACTTCATCTACTTCACAACATAGATTTGTGTTTTGATCAGGAACTAATAGATACAAAGGATGGGAAATGATAAGGGTTCTTTAGAAATCACAAGAGACTCCCATGTTTAGAGCATTCCAACAAGGGCAAGGTGAATACAGTTGAAAATGAGGTCCTGTAAACTGTAAAGACTGTAAATTTGATTTAATCAAAAAAGCACACAGTAAGGATTTAATGGAAGCTGGTCTCCAGTTTGGAAAGAAGAAGGGTAAAGAGAGAACAGTTATTGACATTTTTACTGCCTGGAAGGAGATGCATGTCTAGCCCAAGTGAGTGAATCAGGGAATCTTTCAGGATCGGATAATGGATGGGGCTACAATCAATTTCACTACCATTAAAATGAAGCTAGGCAGCACCATTGGCCAAGCAACTTCACAAAATAGGCGCCAGCTGGGCTCTGAGCCTCATGAACCCAATATGGGGACAGACCTAAGATCAGGATCACATTGAATATATTGGCAGAGGAGAATATATAAAGAGTCGTGAGGGAACAACCTCCTCTGACTGTTAGTGGAAATTGTCTCTTGTTATTACTGTATGTGTAAAGCCTTTTTCTATCGTAAACCTGTTGTGATCAGATTCTGGAAAAAGTCACTGTACCACAGGGGAAAGGATTATTGGCAGGTGGGGGGGAGCATCTGAGTGAGACATTTTTTTTAAACCTAGGGGAACAAGCAGGGCTGGTAAAATGAGCTTAATCCATCATGAACTCAGAATATGGTCATCACTTTACTGTATTTACTATACAATCACCATATATAAGTACATATATATACACACGTGTGTGTGTCTGTGTCTGTGTAGACTATGTATATGTTTGTCTCTAGCAGAAAGTAAATTCCTTAAGGTCAGAAACTTTTACTTTTGTCTTTGTGCCACCAACATAGTAGGTACTTTGCAAAAATTGAGATTAATTACTTCTCCACCCCAAGGGCTACCCCAGAAAGGCTGAGACAAGGGCCATCAAGGGATCCAGGTAGAGTAGAAAAGTGATAGCCCAAAAGTTCTCGCACAGGTGAAAGTCAGGTTTATAGTACCACCAAAAAAAAAAATCCAGAAACACAAACCATGCTAAGCCTTACTCAGGAAGTAAGGTCAAAGCCAGGAGCTGAAAAAAAAACAAAAGCAATCTATCTAAAGGAGTGGTCTCAAAAATGGGGGCCCTATGAGGATCCAGGGTCTTACCACAGGCAAGATAAGACCTGACCCCAAGGAGTATGTGACCAACCAACCAGAGTGTAGAAAAATGAGTTTTTTCCATCCTCATTGTGATAGCCAATGGTGAGGCTAGTCTCCAACATAGCCCCTCCTACCCTTACCCCCCAACACTACCCCACTCTTCCCCTAACCAGAACTGTGCAAACTACAAATTACCCCCTTCTCAGTCCCTCAGAATGGTTATAACCTAACTGGTAGCCAGGTACTCACAGCAGCTGCCAAAGACTATTGTGAACATTACGTCCCTAGCCCCAAATGCATCATCTCCTGGCTACAGCAAACACTCCTAGGAGGGCAGGTTCTGCATTCAGGGAGAGTGATGGGTGAACAGAGCCCCATATCCACACTTTTCATTTTGAGTATGACAGAGTGAGTTACACTACGGGATGAACAGGCATGGATGAATTGTGATCAGCATAACAATGATAATAACCAGCATTCTGCAAAGTGCTTTGCATGGACTATCTCATTTGATCCTAGCAACAAACCAGTGAGGCAGAGGCTATTACCGTCACTGTTTTATAGATGAAGAAACTGAGCGTCAGAGAAGTTGGGACTCACACAAGTCACACAGCCACCAAATATCTGAGACAGGATTTGAACTCCAGTCTTCCTGACTCCAAGTCCAGCACTTTAACATGAGATGAACTCCAAAGTGGTGATGTAATTTGCCTTAAAGTCACAGAGCAAGTAGCAGAATCAGAAGTTAAACACAGATCCCCTTGACTCCAAATGCGCTGCTATTCCCACCATACCAGAACGTAAGAAAGTACAGTGAAGCAAAGAAATGGATGCAGTGGAAGGATGTGATGTTCTGAAGACCAGGGGAGCAAAGTCTGTGGGCTTTGTAAGAAAGTATCGCTGATAGAGTTCAATTTGGCACTCATTGAGCTGCCATTGGCAATGTGCTAGGCACTCAGGATGCGAAGTCAACAAATGAAAGAGCCGCTACCTTCAAGAAGTTGAGAATAGACTCTAGCAAAAGGGAGGCATCATACAACAGGTCATAAACAGTACGGTAAGATGACAACCGAATTGGGAGAAAGCCTTACCAATTGGGTTGAAGGCTAACTTAGGAAAGGCTTCACAGAGGAGATGGCATCCAAGCCGAGCCTTGAAAGAAGACAAGCATTCTGAGAGGCAAAGGTAAAGAAGGGAATGACTTCCTTTGATTGCCAGATGTTATGGTTGTTCTCAGACTTTGTCTTTCTTGGCCTTTCTAAGTCCTTAAAAGCTTTGGCGTGTTGCTAAAACATCCTGCATTCTCTTACTCCCCTTCTTTTCAGAGCCGTTCCCACGTGGAGTGAGGCCCAAAGACATCCTAGGGGAATTCAGAGCCTGAAGCAAATCCACTCAAAATGTGGTTCAAGTTAAAATGAGCATCAAGGTGAGCCTTATGAAAGCCCTTTGAGAAGGATAAAGCACTGTACAGATGTGAGGAATTATTCATTTGTATATATAGGTTAAGAACAAGACTTGCAAGACAAATAAGTGCCACTGATTGGCACCAGTCTGAATTCCAGAACAGACCAAGGTGCAGAGCAATAAAAGTCAAGGGTAGCAAGGGGGAGAAAATTAGACAAGCATGGTAGATGTGGAACAATGTTTGACTCTGGTTGAATGCACTGGGTATGAGTTTGGAGTGGATCCCAGCCAGCCTCCCCATCCCACATGAGTGTGTAACATTTGGAGACAAGCAGGCTTTTATTGGGGGAAGGAGGACGTTAAGGCTCTCTGCTGAATTTTCTATAAAAGCTTTTTATTAGCAAGCGCTTTACAATGTGAAAGCTATTGAATTAGGCATCCATTAGCATGCACTCCCTAGGGAACAGTGGAAGATTTCCAGCTCTCCCCATGTACATGAAGCAAAATGTAAATGTAAGCCCAGGACGTGCAGGGCAACCTTGGGACAGCAGGTTAATGTAAGCAGAGGTGAGGGCCCTCGGAGACCGATTTCTTCCATTCTCCCAAAGTGAGGAGAATGTGGGCAGTCGACAGTCCCTACATACCTACTCACCCTGCCTGAATTAAAATTTAAGTCAGTCCTTCCTTAAACATGGTTACACTTGAATTGGCCCCCAGAGTCACATAACCTCTGCTAACAATACCCCAGATCCATTCCTACCTGAGCCTCTCCACTAGTCAAGACTTATGAATACTGATGAGAAGTAACATGGTATTATGAAAAGAGCAGCAGATTGAAAGTCGAGTGGCCCAGGTGCAAGCCTTGACTCAGCCACTAGATATCATGTGGCCTGGGGGGCAGCTAGGTAGCACAGTGGATAGAGCTCGGGATTTGGAGAAGTCAGGAAGATGAGACACTTACTTAGCTGCGCAAGCTGGGGCTAGACACTTTACCTGTTCGTATCAGTTTCCTCACCTGTAAGATGGGGATAATAATAGCCCCTACCCCAGGGTTGTTCTGAGGATCAGATGAGATAATACTTGAAAAATGCTACAATTCCCTGGCACATAGTAGGCACTTGATAAATACTTGTTTTCTCCCTCCATCCTTCCCTACCACTCCATATCTTTTCACCTCTTGACTCCCTGACTTGGAAAAGCTGTCTCCCGTACCCGGAATGCCCTCCCTCTTTACCTCTACCTCTTGAAACTCCTAGCTCCTTTCAAGGCTCAGCACAACTGCCCCTCTTACCCAAGGTCTTTACTAATTCTTCTAGAGGCTTTCCCTGGCCCTAACTCCTCAAAATTGCTTTGTATTTGTTTAGAGCATATTTTGTATTAACTTATATGTTCACCCACCCCTACAATGCAAGCTCCTTTAGGTCAGAGATTGTCACCCCGAGTTTTTAGCAGAGTACCTGGCACTTTTGTCATTGGTCAGTCATTTAGTCACGTCCAACTCTGCATGACCCCATGGACCATAACATGTTAATACTGTCCATGGAGTTTTCTTGGCAAAGATGCTAGAGTGGTTTCCCATTTCCTTCTCCAGTAGATTAAGGCAAACAGAGGTTAAGTGATTTACAGCATCTCACTTAGTGTCTGAAGCCAAATTTGAATTAAGTCTTCCTGACTTGAAGCCTAGCACTCTAACCACTAAGCCATCTAATCACCTCTATCTGCCTGGCATATAGTCAGTCCTGAATAAAAACTTCATAGCACAGTGGATAGAGCATTGGACCTGGAGTTAGGAAAACCTAATTTTAAATCTGCCCTCAGACACTTATTAGCTGTGTGACTCTGAGCACTTAACGTCTGTTTGCCTCAGTTTCCTTATCTGTAAAGTGGAGATAATAATATGCATCATTATTAAGGTGATGGGGAAGCTACATGGCACAGCAGATAGAACGCCCAGCCTAGAGTCAGAAAGACTCATCTTCCGGAGTTCAAAGCTGGCCTCTGATACTAGCTGTGTGACCCTGGGCAAATCACTCAACCCTGTTTGCCTCAGTTTCCTCATCTCTAAAATGAGCTAGAGAATAAAATCGCAAACCACTCCAATATCCAATTGTCAAAAAAAACGACCAAAAAAATGGGGTCACAAAAAGTCAGACACGACTGAACCAACAACAAAATGGGGACAATCATAACACCTACCTCCCGCTGCTGTTGAGAGGATCAAATGAGATGATTGTAAGGCTGCTTAGCACAGTTGCCTGGAGCATAGTAAGTACTATATAAATGGCAGCTATTATTAGCTGTTGAGTTGAATTAATTCGAACTCTTAAGGCATAGAGGCCAAGGCCCTGGAAGCAGAGATCCAGGATGAGTAAATTTCCATGTACTCCAACAGGAGGAAGACAGAGTCCCTGACCAGGGGTCAGGCCTAAGGCAGTAGTATGGCTGGGTTCCATCCCTGAGGGTGAAGAACAAAGAGAAGGCTGAGGCAAACTTGGCCTATCCTGTAATTTTGCAGCAGCAGCCTGTTTCATCTCCTCCTTCCCCCACCTCCCACCCCCACACACAAACACAGATTAAGATCCTGGCCAGCAGCAGCATCTCTTGGACACGTAAAATAGCTATATATACAAGACTTTGTGTCCTTTTCCTCTATGTCTATTTCTAGCATCTGCATTCCAGTCTTAGAATAAACATTTTCCTATTAAAGCACACTGGTAATGAAAAAAGGAGAGGGGAGGGGGGAGAGAGAGAGAGAGAAACTTGACTGGAGCAAAGACGCTTCAACAGAAATAGTCCCCTTCTGAAACCTCCCACTAAAGAACCTCTTGACGAAATGTGTGTACGTACATTTGTAGCATTTTACATTGGGCTTAATAATTTATTAACCTTTAATATTTCACAAGAGTAAAGCAGAAAAGCTGATAAAATTTTCATACCTGCTATTATAAGCTAAATCGAATGCTGAGGGATGGCCTGAGCACCGTGATTGGCTGATGTTGGGTGCACTTATACAGTACCATGCCCCAGGCTGACTAACCCCACCTTCTCCTGGTTCCATTACAAGAAACTGCAGGTACCTACGGTATGTTGTTCCTGCTTCTTGTCCCATGACAAAAGCACAGGGTTCGTAGTAACATTTGCTGCTTCTCCTTCTCTAATCTTCTCTTTCTTTGTCCATTCCAGGTGTCCCCAAGTTATGAACTCTCTCTGCCTTGGGAATGGGGATGGTGTTGTCGATGGTGGGCAGCCACCTTACCTGATGTGATCTGAGGGATCTTGAAAAGCTCTTTTCCCAGTGGCCTGTTAGGTGGAGTAAGGTTAAAATGCAAAGTTTTCTTTTTTAAATGCAAAATGCTCCAAGAGGAGCTCTACATTAATGAAAATCAAACCAAATCAACAAGCATTTATTGCACTGTTACTATGTTCAAAGTGCTGTGAGGGATGCCCGAGTACAAAACATCATCTGCATGCTCATGTTACTAACAATTGTCCTGTTCACTTACCAGATTTCCTTAAAGATGATTGTTCCAGTTCATTCCAACCGGTTCAAGGACTTGGGGACTTTCACAGGAGAAGCTGATCAGCCAGTAATGACAAAGCAATAGGCCTGGATTGTGAGCACATTTTAGCTGCACAAGGGAAAGCATAAGGCCTAACTTGACACCTAGGGTTACTGAGGTGAGATAGGGTAGGGGTGGGGGAAGTTAAAGGGATTCAGGGCAAAAGGTACCTTGTGGTATCACCACAAGGATAGGGATACAACCCTGTCTGTGCTGGTGAATGGGCATCGCTGATCCTGAGCTTTAATCGTCTTAGGATAATAGCAGGGGATTGACGAATTAAGGAAGGCCATTCAGTGGACCTGGCACCCTGGTTACAACCAGGCTCTCATTGCTTCTTCTAGTCTGGTGTAGGAATGCCTGAGTGCTATCTCCAACATGACAAGGAAGTCCAGAAACAGACAAAGAAGGGGAAGAGGATTCATAGGAAAGGACAGGCTCTTACTTAGCCGTGACTGACTAGATTGCCACATCTGATGTCGTAAGCAAGGAAATGTCATGGATTGGCTATTGATGCTCCTTTTGACCCAAGAAAATTTACAAAGGTGGATGGAAGGTTCCAAAACAGGGATAGAGTTGAGGTTCAAGGAAAGAGGAAATGGTCTGTTTAAAGCAGAAACACCCTGTTACTTCCCCTTAAAAAAGGCACAGCCAAGAAAACTGTCTTTTGGACTACCACGAAGACACAAACCAAACATTACTCCAAGGCAGCTAAGTGGCACAGTAGCTACAGCACTAGATCTGGAGCCAAGAAGACCTGAGTTCAAATCCTGCTTCTGATACTTACTAGTTGTGTGACCCTGGGTAAGTCCCTTAACCTCTGTCCACTTCAGTTTTCTCATCTGTAAAATGGGAGTATTAATAATACCTTTCTCCCAGGATCGTTGTAAGGATAAAATGAGATGATATTCATAAAGCACTTTGCAAACCTTAAGGTGCTATGTAAATGCTAGCTATTATTATTAAAAATATGTTAAACTGGAATGTTAGGCCAATTCGAGAAGATGAAATTTAAAATGTAAAGTCTTATCATTGGGTTCAAAAATTCAATAAGCACAAGACAGGAAAAGTAAGGCTAGATAGCAGTGCTTCTAAAAAACAAATCTGAGAGATTTAAGGGAATGTACAGTCAACAGTCTTTTATGGCAGGCAAGAAAGTTAATGTTATTTAAAGCCACATTAAGGGAGGCGAAAATTGTGTTCAGAACCAGGAAGGAAAGAGTGCCCACCAGAGCACTGTCCCTTGCTCTGGTCAGAACACATCTGTACTATTGTGTTCAGTTCTGAGCAGCATATCTTAGGAAGATTACTATTGATCGGTTGGAGAATATCCAGAGGGGAGAATTCCAACTCCTGAAAGACCTTGAGCCCATGCTACAGGAGAGGATCAATTAAAAGAACTCTTCATGGTTAGCTGTCTTTAAGTATTTGTTTGACTGTCCAGCCGAGTGAGATTAAACTTACGTAGAGAGGATTCTTGTTCAGGTACAGACTAGAATGGATGATCTGTGAGGTTTCTTCCAATTCTGTTATTCTGTTCACCAAAATACTGGAATTTTCATACATATAGAAAACAAAATTAGAGCTCAAGGGAACAATATAGGAAATTTCATGACAATAACGGGACAAATCATAGACTGCCAGAGGAATGGTACAGATAGTACAATAATTTAATAACAGTTCCATGGAAGGCAAGAACACTTCAGTTTGGGGTGTTCCCAAAGGCTTCACAGAAAAGGTGGCATTTAACTCAACTATTAGTAATCATTGACTCAGATAAATAAATTTGTGATATCATAAAGGGATACAGTGGAGGGAAGGGCAGAATGGGTAGCTAGTAAAGGAGGAGATTAGGAAAACTAAGAGGTAAGAGGGAAATATAGAAAGGAGGGTGAGATTTCAAAGACAAACTTCATCTACCTGGAAATGTTGCCAGCAAAGGAATCCTGACTATAGATTAATAACACCTATCTCCCAGGATTGTCATAAGGTCATACAATGACCCAGAAATCTGGGCTTTGCCATTGTATGATACAACAATGTAGTAACCATATATTCTGAGTTTCTAGGACAATCCTAATTTCAAAATTTTTCCCAGTGTCCCCATGAACCACTAAAATGCCTCAGAAATGCCAATACTTCAGAAATGGTAACTGAATGAATAAAGTAACCAAATGAATTGTAAATTGCGTGCAGAGGAAATGTCGCATATTGGAAAGACCACCAGCTAAGGGGTCAAAGGAATTCAGTTCATTTCCTACCACCAATACTTATTAGATTTGTGTGACATTGAGCAAATCATCTTATCTCTCTGGACATCACTTTCTTCAGCTCTAAAATGGGGAGGTTATGCTAGATGACCTGAGGTCCCCTTCTTTGATCCTCTACATGAATCACATATGATTATAAAACAATATGTAACCATTATAGTTCAGACCTTCATCATGTCCAGCCTGGACTATGGTAATAGCTTCCTAACTGGACTCCCCCTTTCCTCCAATCTTTCCTCTCTCCCATCCATCCTTCACACAGCTGTCAAAATAATCTTCCCAAGGCATAGATTTGACCATGGTATAACCCTCCTCACAAAGCTTCGGGGTCTCCATAGAAGATAAAACACAAATTTCCCAGGCTGGTATTTAAGACCCTCTGTGATCTGTCTCCAACTTGGCTTTCCAGCTTTATTCATATTACTTCTCAGTGCATTCTACATTCCAGCCAAACTGATCTGTGGCTAGATATTCTCCTAACTTGACATTGTATCTCCTCCCACTATGCATTCACAAAGGGCCCTAAAAATACACACCAGCACAGAATCTTTCTCTTCCTTCAAGGCTCAGCCCAGGTGCCAATCTCCTCCACGTAGCCCTTCCTGATTTTCACACACACACACACACACACACACACACACACACACACACACACATATACACCCCGCAACTAAAAGTAACCTCTCCTCAAATTTCCCTAGAGTAGATTGTCTAAATCTCCATACAGCTCGCATCATACTTTACTTTGTATTATATTGATCTGTGTGCAAGTTATATCCTTCCTAGTAATAGTAAAACTGACATTTAGATAGCACTTTCAAGCTTCAAAAGCCCTTTACATACATAATTGCATTCGAGCCCTGCAGAAATCCTGTGAGAAGCAGGTAATGTAGATATTATCAGGATTTTACAGATGAGGAAACTCAAAAAAGAAGAAGCAGTTTGGTATGATGTAAAGAGCTCTTAATTTGGAGTAAGATGGCCTGGGATTAAATCCTGGTTCTGCCACTTATTATCTGTGTGATTTTGGACAAGTCACCTAACCTCTCTGGGTCTCAGTTTCTTCATTTGTAAAATGAAGGGGTTAAGCTAAATAATCTCCTAGGTCCCTTTCAGCTCTCAATCTACTTGTGTGACTTATCCATGGTCATGTAGCTAGTATTAGAGGCAGGCCTTCCTGACTCCAAGCCCAGTATGGTACCTACTATGGCAAGCCACCTACTTTCAACAAAACCTTTATGATTTTTAATCTTTGCAATCCCAGAACCTCATCTTGCACATAGTAAGGCACTTAAATGCTTGTTGGATTGAAGTCACCAAGACAAAGGAGCACAGGTTGAAGATGCAACACAATTACTCCCCAAAATGCAGGTATGCCACCTTCTAGGATACAAATCTATTCCATTTCTAGCCATGAGAAGCAACAAACACCACGGTGCATGTACTAACATAGAAGTCCATTCAATTTGGGCCACTGGCAAAAATGATTGACACCTGCAGTTTGAACATTCAAATAAATTTTTATTTTAGCGTCAAAGTGAAAGCAAGGGGCAAGAAAATGCCCTTTTAATAAGGCTTTGCAAAAGTAATATCCCTTTTTAAAGAAACATGACAATCCACATGTAATATTTTTCACCCAGTGCAGCAGCAAGATAAAACTACTGTACTCAGGGCAGTAAATCTGACACGACCCCATATACAAAAAGACATGAGGTAGCTGTCAGCTCTGTAGTTTCCGGTGCTTCAATGAAGAAATGTCTTATAAAAATGATTGTATTCAAATAGAGGTTGTATCCATGCCCATTAATCAGAGAATAATAACAGCTAACATTTACATAGCACCTCCTATGTGCCAGACACTGTGCTAAGCACTTTACAAATACTATTTCATTTAATCCTCACGATAACCCTGGGAGGTAGGTGCTATTACTATTCTGATTTTGCAGATGAGAAAACTGAGAGGCAAGTGGAAATGAAGTGACTCGCCCACAGTCACACAGCTAGTAAGTATCTATGGTCAAATTTGAACTCAGTTCTTCCTTACTCCGTATCTACAGCCGTATACACTGTACCACCTAGTTGCTTCTACTGCTTTCAAGAACTTTGCTAACAACAAGTCTGTGAGGTAAGTAGTTCAAATACTATTAAATCCACTTTACAGATGAGAAAAGTGAAGCTCGGGGAGATTAAGTGATTCACCTGTGGTATTGGAGCCAAAAGTGAAGCCCAGTTCTTCAAGCACCACATCTAACTCCCTTTCTACTACACTACTACTACTACTCTCTAATATAGACTACATTTTTCCTCCAAATTTGGTTCCAAGGGCTCCATGGTGCTAAGCATAACCTTCCCAGGCTGGAGGCAGAGAACAATTTAAGTGGGATAAGCCAAGAGAGTGAGGGTGGCAGCACCAAACATGATACCAGTATAGAGGGGGCCGTAATCAAGGATATAAGCTTTGGGACTAAAAGAACTAGGTGGTAGAGATGACAGAGGCAGGAACCAAGCACAATGAGCAAATCCTGATACCGGTCCCAGCGCTGGAGGAGTCCCGAGGCAGGAGCTCAAGCCCAAGGCCTGGGCCAGGTCAAAATCAAAAACCATCAGGAGGGGAATCAAGAGGTTTAGGAAGTAGAGGTTTAGTCCTGGATGAACAACAGGGTGATGAGTTGAAAAGAGACAAGCAATTCATCACAGGTACATGTGAATTTCAAACCTAGCCAGACAAGACCTGTGTTCCACCAGTCTTCCAGCCTCCCCCAAACTCCATTTACCTGGTGAGTTCTCAACTCTGCTACTATAGTTTTTAGCTTCCATAGCAACCAAGGAATCTATCTGCACAACAACAGATAATGGCAGTCTATATGCAGTGTTACATTTTAGCACATACTTATAGAAAGGTAAAATGCCAAAGTGGATTGGATTACTGGTTGTGTGTTGCGGAATGTGATAGGCTCACTATTTACCAAGGTTCCCCTTGCCTCTCACTTCATAGGTTTAATTAATTTGGTTTATTTGGGTTTTTTTTTTTCCTAAATAGTGACAAAGCTGTCCTCAATCCCTGATTGGTCCAAAGGGCTGAGACTCAGGCTGCATCTCTCTGTTGGCCTCTGGTTATACTGACACGGCTTCTGGGTCAATTAAGAGCTTTAAAAAGCCCACCTTCATGAAACTAGGGCCCTTCAGACTTGATGGACATCCCAATACACCCTGCCTGGCTGACCAGACATGTTTCCACATGGAGGCAAGTGGGTTTGCAATTTCCTTGTTAAATATCCTTTCTATGTTAGGGATCAATAATTTGTTAACTCTTGAATGACCAGCCTCTCATTTCATTCCATCATGTAACCTAAATAACAGGAGACTGGCCTGAGTCAGACTCACCATTAGACATAGCCAATAAAACAGTCGACTACTATGATGCTTTCCATAATGTCTGGTAGCTACAGTTTCTATGACCCCCTTCCTATTATGTCTATAAGGACATAAGTTTTCTTCTTAGAATTTTGTAATTACAAATGTGACCGTTCTTCATTTGGAGGAATGTAAATGGATCAATTTTGCTTTGTATAGAACAGGGATTCTTAACCTGAAGTCCATGTGCACCTCACCCGTCCCCCAAGAAGTCAATAGTTAGATTTCGGGAGGTGGGGGTGGGAAGGGTCTATGAATTTTTCTCATATTTTTATTAATGTATTTCAATATAATTGGTTTCATTATAATCCTGTGTATTTTATTTTATTCATTTAAAACCATTATTCTGAAAAAGGGTCTCTAGGCTTCACCAGACTGCCAGAGGTATCAATGGTACAAAAAGATTAAGAACTACTGCTACAAAATACGTCCATGCCTATACATATTTGTATATACCTATGTTAACGAATAAGGCCTTTCAAGTCACTTAACCTCAATTTCCTTAAAAGCTAAATTGGGGAGAGGGGAGAGTGGCATGAACTCAAATCTGAAAGCCTCTAAGGTTCTTTCAGTCTTTTGATCCTTCATCCACATGACATTTCTTCAAGTGTGTGAATGCATCTAGGTAATGCTGTGGATAAAGTAGCAGACTTGGGGTTGGGAAGACCTGAGTTCAAATACTGCCTCAGATACTTACTGACTGTGTCACCCTGAACAAATCCCTTAACCTCCATCTGCCTCAGTTTCCTCTGTAGTAGCTGACATTCACATTTATATGCATCCTTTCATTTGACCCTCACAACAACCCTGTGAGTTTGCAATGCAGGGGTTTTTATTCCCATTTTACAGGTGAGAAAACCAAGGTATTTTTTCCCCTTTCAAAGACAGGTCATTTTAGGGATGTAACCTATCTTTGAGGACAGTCTATATTTATATCAACGTGGTATATATCTTCTCTGTTCTAAACCATAGCAATAGACACGATTGTAGGCACGTTAGCTGATAACTAACTTTGGTGCTATAGAAGACAGAGATTCAAAGATTCTTTTACAGAAAACTCTTGGCAACTGTTAACAGAACATTGATGGGTTTCAGTTACCTGGTCACATTTGCTGCAGGTGCATTAATAGCATATCTGATGTTCTCCCAGTTGGTATGGAAGCTATCATAAAAAAATCACATTTTTTCCATTTTTATACAGTATGAAGAGAGACACTGAAATCATTTTGTGATTTTATCTAAGGGCAGTGCAGGCAATTTTTTTTATATTTGAACAGATTTCTGAAAATGATGCCTGCTCTTGAAAGAATACTAATAATGTTTCAAAACTGAACCAATGAGCTTATTTTTTTCTCTGTTAAAAAGGCTTCTGTTTTTCTATGATCCTCAGAGAGAAATTTGGCTCTGAATCTTGCACAGAATTGCCATTGATTACCTTGATATCATTCCCAATAGCAGGGCAAGCAAAACATATCAGCACAAGAGGGTTCATGTTTATTTGTACATAAATCACAATTAAGGCAAAAAGAAATCCAAGTCAACAAGCATTTATTAAGCCCTTACTACATGTGCACTGTACTAAGCTGTGGGTATATAAATATAAGCAGAAAGACAGGCCCTGCCTTCAAGGAGTTTACATTCTAATGGGGAAAGATAACACATAGGTATAAGTAAGCTGAAAGGTGGGGAGTGGGGAGTGAGGAAAAGAAAGAAGAGGAAGTACCCAGTTCAGGGCTTGGTAAAGGAAGTCCAGTGGGTCAGGAGTGGATCCTGGAGAGGAATGAAGCCATCCATGGCTGGCCTCAAAGTTTACCTTAAAATGGAGGTTCTGCCAGGACAACATCGAAAGGTAATGGCCACATTATGTGACGACTAACTTTGATAGACTTGGCTCTTCTCAGCAACGCAAGGTTCTAAGACAACTCCGAAAGGCTCATGATAGAAATGCTATCCACATCCAGGGAAAGAATTACAGAGTCTGAATGCAGAATGAAGCATATTATTTGCTTTCTCCTTTTCATTTTGTTTTGTTTCTTCTTTCTTGTGATTCATTCCATTGGTCATAATTCTTCTTTACAACATGACTAATGTGATAATATGTTTAATTTGAATGTATGTGTAGAGCCTATATCAGATTGCACGCCATCTTGGGGAGGGGGAAAGAGAGGAAGGGGGAGAAAATTTAAAACTTAAAAGCTTGTGGAACTGAATGTTCTAAACTAAAAAATTAATTACTAAGTAATTTTTTAAATGGAGGTTCTGGGAGGAATCTGTCAATCAGACAAAGGGTAACAGGACAGAGTGTACTTTCTGGTGGAAGAAAGCTGCTGGAGCATCTCACTTCTTTTGCTACTCTAAGAAAACCCTGGCAGAAAACTGTTGAGAATGATACTCATTGGAATTTAGATCTGGTGCAGTCCTAGCTCTCTGTTAATTGTTTGACTTATCTAGACTTTTGGAAGACAAATCTTCTATCAGTTAACTTCAATTCATCTGTGGAAATATCAAAACCTAAACAAGATGATCTGGAAAATATATAGAATCTTTTTTTAAATTTTAATGTATAGCAACTCTTTTGTGGGGGCAAAGAATTGGAAACTGAGAGGATGCCCATCAATTGAGAAATGGCTGAACAAGTTGTGGCATATAATTGTGATATAATGCTATTGTGCTATGAGAAATGATGAGCATGATAATTTCAGAAAAACCTGGGAAAACTTATAGGAATTGATGCAAAGTGAAGTGAGCAGATCCAGGAGAACATGGTATACAGTAAAAGCAATATTGCACATTGATCAAGTATGAATAACTTAGCTATTCCAATCAAGCCAATGACCTAAGACAATTCCAAAGGACTCATGATGAAAGATGCTATCCACCTCAGAGAAAGAACTGATGGAGTCTGAATGCAGAATGAATCATAATTTTTACTTTGTCTTGCTTTTACTTTACAACATGGCTAATATGGAAATGTGATTTGCATGATTTCATATGTATTATTGATAACACATTTCTTGCCTTTGCAATGGGTTGGGGAGGGGTTGGAGGGAGAGAGAGAATTCAGAACTCAAAGAAAATTTTTCGGTGAATGTTAAAAAATAAATAATAAATTTTATTTTTAATTTTTAAAAATACTTTCCACATAACTACCAAATTAATATTCATAAAGCATAAGGCAGACCATGTCACTCCCATGCTAGAAAAGCTCCAGGGGCTCCAAATACCTCTAGGATTGAAGTATAATTTTCCTTAGTTTGACATTTTGAGCCCTTCATCATCTGGCTCCAGCCCACCTTCCCAAGCTTCTTGAATATTATTTCCCTTCACCCAATCTACATTCCATCCAAATTGACCTCCTTGCTATTTCCAGTATTTGAATTCCAACTCATGTCTATATGTCTTTACACTTCCTATGTCCCACATCTGGAATGTACTCCCTCCTCACCTGCAGAGCTTCCTTGAAGGCTCGGTTCAGTTCCTCTCCTACACAAGGTCTATCCTGATTTCCTGGTTGTTCTCCAGATCCCCTGCCCAAAAGGAAATTACTATGGATTTACTCTCCATGTATTTTATATGTAGTTACTGGTTTACTTGTTGTTTCTCTCTAATAGAATGTAAGCTCCTTAAGGGCAGGGACTATTTCATTTTTTGTCATCATATCTCCAACAATCATCACAGTGCCTGGCACACAGTAGATATTTAATAAATACTTACTGAATGAATTACCTTTTAAAAAATTTTGTGTCTCTAACTTATACCTTAGAGACCTTGTTAGCCTAATGGGGTGAGTAGAAAGTGTTTAGACATCAATTATGATTTTTTAAAAGCAGTTCCCATTTATATAATATAAAAGCTTGCAAAGTATTGTTCTCCTAACCTTGTGAGTAGGTGGTACAAGTATAACAAACATTGTTAACCTCATTCTTATGGATGAGGAAATTGGGTTTATTTTGAAAGATTGAGTGACTTTCTTTATTCCCATAGTTTGTAAGCATTATTAAGGAAAGATTTGAACCCAGGTCTGGCAATGCACTTTTTTCCACCAAAGTCTTAAGTACAATTAAATATGCTTATAGGCATGAGAACAATAGTATTTCAAACCTAAATTAAATGTGCAAATTAATCTTTCACTAGCAATTCCTACAAGAAACCTTCCCTGATTCTCTTCGATGCTAGTTCCTTTGTCTGTTGATTCTCTCCAATTTATTCTTCATACATCTTGTTTGTGTGTAGTTATTTGCATGTTGTCTCCAGCGCTAGACTGTGAACTCCTTGAGAGCAGGGACTGATTTTTTGCCCTTTTTTGTATCCCCATTGCTTAGTACAGTGCTTGGCACATAGTAGGTACTTAACAAATGCTTGGTGACCAGCTGGCTGATAGGAATGGAGACCGGACCTGTGATTTCATTGTTAGGAACATTATGATTAAGTGGTCATTTTCACTGATTAACCACTTTGGAAAATCAGAAGTCACTGATGACCCTGGAAACTACAAATCTCTTTATGATTAATTAATTACTTAAAGGTGTTTGAAAAATTAAGAATAAACTATTATTGAACAAGCTGAGTTCTTTAAACAAGTGCAAGTGTTTAAACAAGTGCAAGTAGAACATTATACAGTCAATATTTCCAGACAATGAATGACAAAAAAAGGCAACAGAAATATTTTATTGATTTATTTTCCCTGAATTTTGCATTTTTCTTTCAATTTCATTCTTCTCAGCAAAGGCAATTAGTTGTGTATAGCTGAATGTGATTCAATTTTTATGTTTACAAGACTTTACATGTACATTAATTCATAAATCAGAGACAAATGTCTTTGTCAGACCAAGTGTTTTGATTTTTGGTTCAGAAAATCTGATCAAAAGAGGCTCTGACTGGCAGCTTAGTGTATGCAATCCGTCCTACAATTTACTCACTTTGAATTTGCTGCCAAAATGGATGAGAAGATCTTAGATTGTATTATAAAGCAGTAATTACCAGAGCAATCTGGTACTGGCCAAGAAATAAAGTGGTGGATCAGTGAAATAGATTAGGTACAAATTACATTATGGTAAATGACCACAGTAACCTAGTATATGGCAAACCCAAAGATCTAAGCTTTTGGAACAAAAACTCATTATTTCACAAAAACTTCTGGGAAAACTAGAAAACAGTATGGCAGAAACTAGATATAGACCAACATCTCACATTGTATACCAAGATAAAGTCAAAATGGCACATGATTTGCATATAAAAGGTGATACCATAAGCAAATTAAAAGAGCATGGAATAGTTTACCTGTCATATCTATAGACAAGGGAAGAATTTAGGACCAACAAGATAGAGAGCATTACAAAGTATAAAATAGATAATTTTGATTATATAAAATTAAACGTTTTTGAACAAACAAAACCAATGCAACCAAAATTATAAGGAAAGCAGAAAACTGGGGGAAATTTTGCAACAAATATCTCTGATAAAGGCCTCATTTCTCAAATATATAGAGAATTGAGTCTAATTTATAAAAGTACAAGATATTCCCCAATTGATAAAAGATCAAAGGACATGAATAGGCAGTTTTCAGACAGAGAAATCAAAGCTATCTGTAGTCATATAAAAAATGCTCTAAATCACTATTGATCAGAGAAATGCAAATTAAACCTCACACCTATCAGATTGACTAATATGACAAAAAAGGAAAATGCTAGATGTTGGAGGGAAAGAAGGGAAACTGGGACACTACTGCACTGTTGGTGGAGTTGTGAACTGATCCAACCATTCTAGAGAGCAATTTGTACCTATACCAGAAGGACTATAAACTGTATATACACTTTGATTCTGCAATACCACTGCTAGGCCTATATTCTAAAGATATCCAAAAAAAAGGCAGAAGGACCAGCTTGTAAAAAAATATTTATAACAGCTCTTTTTGTGGTTGATAAGAATTGGAAATCAAAAAGATGCCCATCGATTGGGCAATGACTAAACAAGCTGTGGTATATGATTACAATGGAATACTATTGTGCTATAAGAAATAACAAGCAGGATGATTTCAGAAAAACCTGGAAAGACTTACATGAACTTATATATAGTATAATGAATAGAACCAGGAGAACATTGTGCACAGTAAAGCAATATTGTTCAACGAAGAACTGTGAATGACTTAGCTATTCTCAGCAATACAATAATACAAGACAATCCAAAAGGATTAACGATGAAGCATATTAATCCATCCGCAGAAAAAGAACTGATATTAATTGAATGCATATTGAAGTCTGCTATTTTTCACTTTCTTTTTTTTATTTGAGTCATCTTGTACAAAATGACTAATATGGAAATATTGTACATAAAAAAATGTATGAGAAGTGGCAAATAGACGGGGTTACAAATGGAGGCGTCTGGACCCCATGACCAGTACCAACAGAGAAGAAGAGCTAAGACACAGACAGAGACTTATAAGAACAACTTTTACAAAGGCCAAAGGACTCTGAGCATGCAAATTTAACCTGTTGGTCATAATGTCTTCCATGTCCTATTTCCACTTGTTCTAGGGTAGTTAGAGTGGGTCCTTTTTACTGGAAGAGAGGGAACATGTTAATAAAGACAGCTAGAGCTGTCTTTTTGTGAGTATTTGTGAGTACATCCCTGACACCATAGATGTTCTACCAACCCCTATGTTTATGGAACCTCATAATGTTTTGGGTATTCAAAAGTATCTGACTTGTCCTTGACTGGTATATCTTTAAGAAGCTCCAGCTCACTCAATATAAACTGTGCATCCTCTAATAGCCTCTGGTCATCTGTAGGCTATCTGGATAGAAAGGGCAGACTTTCTGAGAGTAGTTACAGGTACAGTTTCATTTCCCCAAACCAGACCACACAGGGATCTAAGATTGGTAATGAGGTAGAAAGTACATGTTTCCTTGTATCTTTCTTGTATGACCAAGTATTCTACCAGGAGTTTGCCTTCTGTCAGTAAACCCTATAGCTAGATCTATTAAATATGAGGCTTTGCCTCTACTTTGTAAAATCTTGGATGTGACTAGAATACCAATTGGTGCTGATTTCCTTGCTCCTAGGGCAGAGATTTTTTATTAGAAACCATACATTTGGTTCCTATTTTCCCCCCAAATAAGCCTCCTTAGCATGATAGTCCTCTTTCAGAATTCCTATGTCAGGGCAGGAGGGCTGTTAGAAGTCTTCAAGCTGTTTTGAGAAGTCCAGACTATCCCCTTGTCCCTAACAAAATACAACAGGGTGTTAACTTTAAAAGAGACCCCTCAGACTGCGGAAAGGACTAGAAAAACACACATGGAAGGTAGGATTTTCTAGGATTCTTTTCCCATTTTCAGGAGCATCCCTTAGAGATTGCAGAGAACAGAGAAAATTACACTGGATAAGTCCCCTCTTGTCTTGCCCAACATTTCTATACAAGCTTGATCAGTTTAAAATTAGCATATTAAGAGCAACCTTGATGAATAGAAGAAGAGGCACAAGAAAGATAAACATTTAACAAGCATTTGTTAAGTGTGTGGAGCTCAGTGGAGTTCAGAAAAGAAACTAGGGGTAGATAGAGAGATCTGGAGGTGATCTATATAGCTCATAACTGAATTCATGGGATTTGATGAAATGAGAGAGAGAGAGAGAGAGAGACAGAGAGAGAGAGAGAGAGAGAGAGAGAAGAGGGCCTGGGAAAGAGCTTTAGGGCATATCCACAGTTTTGAGGTGTGGCAGAAGGAGCAGTCAAAGAGGCAAGAGAGGAACTAAAAGAAAGCAATAATCAGAAAGTAAAAGTACAGTTGAGAGAGAGTCTTAAATGAATGAGCCCCCTACTGAAAGTAGGAGAAGGGTCACATGTACTCTTGTTTGCAATGTAGGATCTTTTCAAGCCAGGGTGGCTCATATGTATTTCTATGTGAAAGACAAGGGAATAAAATAAAAGATGTGATTCCTGCACACCCTAGTGTGCAATTTATTTTAACAATTATTTACAGAGTATCTGGTAGACACCCAATTTTGTACCAAGTTCTACAGAAGAGGTAAAATGTAAGACATAGAACACAGGAAACAAAAGGAACCTTGGAGATCATCTAGCTCAACCCTCTCATTTTACAGGTGAGCAAACCAAGGCCCAGGGAGAAGAAGCACCAAGGTGTCATGGTAAGTTAGTGATAGAGCCCAGCCTTGGACCCGGATCTTCTGATTCCTGGTCCATTCTTTCCCCTGTACACCATGCTACTTCTCATGGTACTTGCCTCAGGAGGTGGAGAATCTCACTGAGAAGTTACAACATACACAGAAGAAACAGGTAGAGATTAACTGCTCCGATTTGCCCCAAGACTAGCATTCTGTGCTAGAACAATCAATGAATCAGCAATTATTTATTAAGCATGTGTTAGATGCCAGCTGCTTTGGAAGGCACTGAAGACACAAAGTTGAAAATGAACCAGTCTCTGCCCTCAAGGACCTTACATGGTGGGGGAGGTGGGTTCAGTTTGGGAGAAGAATGTTACCACTCTAAACTAAATGGCTTTAGGCAAATCACTTAATCTCTCTCTGGGTCACAATTTCCTCATGAGGGGACTCAACTACATAATCTCTAAGGTCCTTTTCAATTTCATGAAATCAAACTTATCCTTCTTTACTTTTTTTAACAGGACCTCTTCTAAGGTCCTTTCCACACCTAATGCACTCTATATATCCCCTCTCCAGATTAATCTTCCAAACCACTGCCTTCATTCATGCTCCCCAATCAAAAAACATAATGCCACCCAATTGTCTACAAGAGAAGATAGAAATCTCTTAGTCTGGCATTCAACCACAATAGCATCCCAAACTGCCTTCATGACCTTGTTTTCCAACTGTCTTACATGAATCAATAAGTCAATCAACATGCATTTACTAAGGGCCTACTACATGCCAGGCATTGTACCTCTCAATAGGACACAAAGACAAAAAGGAAGACAGCATGCACCTGCATAGGGATACAGGGTTTCCCAGAAGCCTTAGTGAAGTTTTAAAACTTGAGACACCCTGTGTATAAAATAAATACAAGAAAATTGTGGAGAAGGAGACAGGCACTAGCAAGTGGAAAAATCCATAAAGAAAGGCTTTGTGTAGAAGGAGCCCCAAAGGAAGTTTATGGTCAATGGTGATAAGGAAAGATGTTCTAGGCATAGGCGACAGCCAGTGAAAAGGCTAGGAGTTGGGAGATGGATTT